>NW_026652293.1:80337786-80561439 GCF_009828535.3 Hylobates moloch
TTCCATATATATGTGAGTATCTTCATTTAATCTTCAAGTAAATTTTATAAGATACTGTTATTTTTATTCTAACATTTCACAGGTATAGAATCTGAAGCTCAGGTCAACTGATGTGTCAAAGATACCTCCACAAATCAGTACCTTGATCAAAACTAAAATTGAAGTCATCTTCACTTCATCTTTCTCCCTCTTCATTAGGACTGATTGTATCGTTTACCCTCTCATTCACTTGCAATCTATATTGCTTTAGGGTTGCATTTGATTTTTATCTTTTTGTTTTAAATACTGACATTAAAGTTGTAGAAAAATCTAAAAACTGGTTGAATCGAAATTTTTAAACTTCTGATGTAATAAACCAGAGAAAAATCATGCTTAAATACATCTTCCCTTCAACCTACAAATATTTATTGAGTGTATACCATGCATTGGGCTGTTGGAATAAAACAGGGAAGAAGACAGAAGAAACCGCACCACCATCTTGGATCTTGCAGCCAAATTCCTCCGAACTTTTCGCTAGTCGTGCCCTGGAAACAGGTTGATCATTTTCCTACGTCATGGAGGCCTTTTCGTGACCACCTTTGTCTAGACTGTCCTGTTTTTAGGTGCACATCTGAGGGCTGGAGTCTCCTCTGACCCGCAGTGCTCCAGCCTGCACATGGTTTGTCCTGACTCCTTTGCTGCTTCACTTTTCATAAGGCTGTGAGAGTGCAGGTCCTTGTGGGTGGACACTGCAGGGTGAGAGGAAGAAGGAAACTGTGCTTTTCTCCCTGTTTCTGGCGAGGGTGCTGGTCAGCAGCTATAAGCACCGGGGGCCATGGGGGGCCTCAGGCTTCGGCCCCGAGAGGCAGTTTCAGTCGTGTTGGCGAGATGCAGGCACCTGGGTTGCTGCACATCACCAGGGCAGGGTTCCCTCAGCAGCCCGGGAGTGCAGAGGCCCCATCAGCTCAGCAGTGAGGGGCGCATGGGGCTCCAGTGGTGAGGACTCTTGCTCCTTGGATGACAGCACTCCCCTGCCCACTTCTCCAGCCTTCCCTGCAGCCCTTGGCCACCTCTAACCAATCTTCTGCGTTGCATCTCTTCAGTTTGCAATATGTAGTGTTTGTATATGACTGGACAGTATCTACTGGAGTTAATATCTATCAAAGTAATTATATCACAATTGCAATCTTCTAATAGTGAATAGTGACATTGTATTAAAAATTTTAACATCATAAATTATGCAGAAATAAAACTAATTATACAAAAAACACTGAATGCAAGTTTCTAAGACAATCTACCATTTGATACAGTGTTTCAAACTTCTTAATACACAACATTGAATTACTTTTCCAAAAGCCTCCTCAAATTTTGCTGCAGAATTAAACTTCACTTGCACCAGCTCTAAATTGTGTGTGCTTTTCATTCTTAGTCAATTTCATAGGTGTATCATTATTTAACTTGTCTTTTTTCATTACTAATATGTTTATTAGTAATTAAATACTAATTATGAATTAGTAATACTAATTACTTTTTAAAATTGTATTATAAGTTTTAGGGTACATGTGCACAACGTGCAGGTTTGTTACATATGTATAAATGTGCCATGTTGGTGTGCTGCACCCATTAACTCGTCATTTAACATTAGGTAGATCTCCTAATGCTATCCCTCCCCCCTCTCCCCCCCCCCACCCCACAACAGTCCCCAGTGTGTGATGTTCCCCTTCCTGTTTCCATGTGTTCTCATTGTTCAATTCCCACCTATGAGTGAGAACATGCAGTGTTTGGTTTTTGTCTTTGTGATAGTTTGCTGAGAAGGATGGTTTCCAGTTTCATCCATGTCCCTACAAAGGACATGAACTCATTTTTTATGGCTGCATAGTATTCCATGGTGTATATGTGCCACATTTTCTTAATCCAGTCTATTGTTGTTGGACATTTAGGTTGGTTCCAAGTCTTTGCTATTGTGAATACTGCTGCTATAAACATATGTGTATGCATGTGTCTTTATAGCAGCATGATTTATAATCCTTTGGGTATATACCCAGTAATGGGATGGCTGGGTCAAATGGTATTTCTAGTTCTAGATCCCTGAGGAATCACCACACTGACTTCCACAATGGTTGAACTAGTTTATAGTCCCACCAACAGTGTAAAAGTGTTCCTATTTCTCCACATCCTCTCCAGCACCTGTTATTTCCTGACTATTTAATGATTGCCATTCTAACTGGTATAACATGGTATCTCATTGTGGTTTTGATTTGCATTTCTCTGATGGCCAGTAATGATGAGCATTTTTTCATGTGTTTTTTGGCTGCATAAATGTCTTCTTTTGAGAAGTGTCTGTTCATATCCTTCACCCACTTTTTGATGGGATTTTTTCTTGTAAATTTGTTTGAGTTCATTGTAGATTCTGGATATTAGCCCTTTGTCAGATGAGTAGGTTGCAAAAATTTTCTCCCATTCTGTAGGTTGCCTGTTCACTCTGATAATAGTTTCTTTTGCTGTGCAGAAGCTCTTTAATTAGATCCCATTTGTCAATTTTGGCTTTTGTTGCCATTGCTTTTGGTGTTTTAGACATGAAGTCCTTGCCCATGCGCCTATGTCCTGAATGGTATTGCCTAGGTTTTCTTCTAGGGTTTTTATGGTTTTAGGTCTAACATTTAAGTCTTTAATCCATCTTGAATTAATTTTTGTTTAAGGTGTAAGGAAGGGATCCAGTTTCAGCTTTCTACATATGGCTAGCCAGTTTTCCCAGCACCATTTATTAAATAGGGAATCCTTTCCCCATTGCTTGTTTTTGTCAGGTTTGTCAAAGATCAGATAGTTGTAGATATGCAGCATTATTTCTGAGGGCTCTGTTCTGTTCCATTGGTCTATATCCCTGTTTTGATACCAGTACCATGCTGTTTTGGTTACTGTAGCCTTGTAGTATAGTTTGAAGTCAGGTAGCATGATGCCTCCAGCTTTGTTCTTTTGGCTTAGGATTGACTTGGTGATGCGGGCTCTTTTTCGGTTCCATATGAACTTTAAAGTAGTTTTTTCCAATTCTGTGAAGAAAGACATTGGTAGCTTGATGGGGATGGCATTGAATCTATAAATTACCTTGGGCAGTATGACCATTTTCGTGATATTGATTTTTCCTATCCATGAGCATGGAATGTTCTTCCATTTGTTTGTGTCCTCTTATTTCATTGAGCAGTGGTTTGTAGTTCTCCTTGAAGAGGTCCTTGACATCCCTTGTAAGTTGGATTCCTAGGTATTTTATTCTCTTTGAAGAAATTGTAAATGGGAGTTCACTTATGATTTGGCTGTTTTTGGCGTATAAGAATGCTTGTGATTTTTGCATATTGATTGATTTTTGCACATTGATCTCAGTATCCTGAGACTTTGCTGAAGTTGCTTATCAGCTTGAGGAGATTTTGGGCTGAGACAATGGGGTTTTCTAGATATACAATCATGTCATCTGCAAACAGGGACAGTTTGACTTCCTCTTTTCCTAGTTGAATACCCTTTATTTCCTTCTCCTGCCTGATTGCCCTGGCCAGAACTTCCAACACTGTGTTGAATAGGAGTGGTGAGAGAGGGCATCCCTGTCTTGTGCCCATTTTCTAAGGGAATGCTTTCAGTTTTTGCCCGTTCAGTATGATATTGGCTGTGGGTTTGTCATAGATAGCTTTTATTATTTTGAGATACATCCCCATCAATACCTAATTTATTGAGAGTTCCTAGCATGAAGGGTTGTTGAGTTTTGTCAAAGGCCTTTTCTGCACCTATTGAAATAATCATGTGGTTTTTGTCTTTGGTTCTGTTTATATGCTGGATTACATTTATTGATTTGCATATGTTGAACCAGCCCTGCATCCCAGGGAAGAAGCTCACTTGATCATGGTGGATAAGCTTTTTGATGTGCTGCTGGATTTGGTTTGCCAGTATTTTATTTTATTAACAAAGTAAATCCTGCCATTTGGGACAACATGAACGAACCTGAACTATATTATGCTAAGTGAAAAATACACAGAAAGACAAATACCATATATTCTCACTTATCTAAAATAGTAGACTGGCTCATAGAAACAGTAGCATGTTGGTCCCCAGTGATTAGGAGTTTAGGGAAATGAATAAAGATTGGTCAAATGGTATAAAGTTCAGTCATGCAAAAATGAATACTTTTTAGAGGGCTAACGTAAAGCATGGTGACTGTAGTTAGCAATATTCTCTTGTATACTTGACATCTGTTAAGATGATAAATCTTGTATACTTGACATCTGTTAAGATGATAAATCTTGTATACTTGACATTTGTTAAGAGGATATCTTAAGTGTTCTAACCACACCCGAAATAAATAACTATATGAGGTGATGGAAATGTTAACTAGCTTGATGGTGGTCACTATTTCATAATGTACGAAATGTATGTACATAACGTATGAAATAACGTCAGAAGACACCGACATGCTGGAGCCCCAGTGCATGCTGGTCGCTCTGAAGGCGACCCCGCCCCAAACTGCACAGAGCCTCCGCCCAGGCCCTGGAAGGAGAATGTGCCCAACAACTGGCGATGGCTGTAGGAAGCCATGGTGAGGCGGAGGATGGACGGAACCACCCCGGGCCCAGGAGCTGTGATTGGCAGGAGGAGCCACATCTTTCATTCTTACAGCCTCAGTCTCTCTGCATCCTTATACTTCAGATGTCTGTAAATCATAATATTGTGTAATCTGATAATCTCAGTATTTTCCTTGGAACATTTAGTACATTACATATTTTATTGATACATATTTGTACATATTTATGGGGCACATGTGATATTTTGATACATGCATGCAATGTGTAATAATTACTGATCTAATTGGGGTTCTATGCGAGCTATAACTTCTAACCATATTCTATTTGGCCCATCTGTTTCACGTCTCTTTTTCATTCTCTCGTTCCTTCTTTTACAAATATCAAATAATCTTTATCATTTACGTTTTCATTTTATAAACTTGTTTTGGTGGTTACTATAAACATTACAGCATGTACTCTTGATTTACTGAAGTTTAACAAATTACTGCCTACTTCGTCAATATTGATATAACTATCTTCAACATGATTTTTCATACATTTAAGTTTTGCATAAGTCTAAACTGTATATTACATTAAAATTATTGCTAAGCCAATATTATGACTCACTTACATATTACTCTGGGGTTGATGTTTGTCATTTTTGCTTCTATTTCTGAGTTTCCTTTTGAGGTAATTTTTCTATGGCTGAAGCATTTTATCCACTTTTGTTTGCTGGAAAAATTTATTTTACTATCATTTTTTATAATTTTAGTTAGACTCAGTCTACATCTAGTTCATCCCTATTACTGAGACATGGTCCTACTGGGCTCTTGATTGAGAGGCTGGTAGATGTCCCTATCCTCTGTCTTGAAAGCATTTCTCCCAATATCAGTGTGGCTCAATTAACTTGTAAATGCTACATCTTTGCTCAACTATAACCAGTGAGATTAGCCTAAATCCCTAAATAAAACGTGACCCCTACACTCCAAGACCCCTCTCCTGCTCAAGATTTTCCAACACTTTTCTTCTGACAATACTGCATATGTCTTCTTCTCAATTACCAAATTTATTTTCTGTATACACCCTTTAAGTGCCAAAAAGATGAGTATTTTTGTTTTGTTCATTGATATATCCTCAGTTTGTAGAACAGGGCCTGGCAAACTACAGGAGCTTAGTAGTTATTTGTTGAATGAATGACTTGGGGCCTAAAGGAAGATTATATAGTCACGGAAAGTTATCTTTGTATCCTTGTACTTACCAGATGAAAAAGCATTCCGAAAAGAGGAAAAGCCATGTGAAAACATTGGGTATGGAAAAAACTATAGTGGGATAGGAGTATGGCCCTCCCAGATGGAGAGGCAATGCAGAGTGGAAAAGGCCAGACTCCACAAGAGGTAGCACATGCAGTGGTCAGGAGCAGGAACGCCAGCCTGCCTGCCTGTGCTTAAATCCCTGTTTAGCACTTTATAAGCTGCATACCCTTGTTCAGGTTACTCAAACCCATAGGTCTCAGTTAAATCAACTGTAGAATAAGGCTATTAACAGGCTGTGAAAATAAAACTGTTCCATACATGTCACACACTAAAAATGGTGCCAGATCATAATAATCACACAAGATGTTATAATTGTTATGTTACATGTTAAATACAAATACAACCATGCACATACATAAAACTGATTTGAAATTATATTCTAAGTATATGTCACCATTGTCTTGAACAGGGAGAAGTGTGAGAAACATCCGTATTTCTCTGGTTAAGTCTATGAATAAACCAATTGTACTCCAAACAAATGTGTTCTGGATAGCAGCCCATGGCTCTGGTCTAATTTTGGGAGGTTTGACTTCTTATATGCTCACAGAAAATAAGAACTCGATTGAGAACGCATTCTAGAAATTCCGATGGAAGAAAAATCTCAACTGTACATTTAGTATCTCTGAGGTCTTGAGCGTGTTTAGCCACAAATGCCTATGGATGAATGAACCCCCTGTCCCTGAGGATATCCTGCTTGGGGCAAGTCAGGGGAAGCCTCAAAGGCTGTTTTGTCACTTGTGAAATGTGGATGACCTTAGCCTCAACCGCAGAGGGTGAGGGTCGAATGAGGTGATGAATGGAAAGCATTAGGCACAGAGTGGATGCTGAGGAGCACTCTCAGCGTCGAATGAGGTGGTGAATGAAAAGTATTTAGCACAGAGTGGTTGCTGAGGAACAATCTGAATATGGTGTTTCATACTCATCACGGAGCCTATCAAAATATAAATTTTCTATGTGGTAGAAGGTGCTCAAGGGTCATAAACACAGATTTATTTTCATATTTCTCAACTGTAAAAAAGGACTGTTGGCTCAGAGGACTGGACTAGAGATCAATGCGAGGAGGGAAGGTGGGGATAAGTGAACATCATCTCAAGTGTGATTATAGGAGAGAAGAATAGTGGGCGGAAACTCAGGGAGTCAGACACCACCACAATATGCTGATTGTTTGGTGGAAGGACACCTAAAGTGAGGAGGGAGACTCTGAGAAGAGAGGACCAACTTAAGTTCTTTCGCACTTTAATATGGAGCTTTCTGCATTCTTAGCATTTTTTTCAAAGCCCCTGTGACATCCTTATTCCTGAAACTGTAAATGATAGGATTCAAGACAGGTGTAAGGATAGTGTAGAAAAAGGACATCATCATATCTTTCTCAGGAGTGTGGTAGGAGCTGGGGAGCACGTAGCTGTAAACAGCAGCTCCATAGAAGAGGCTGACCACTGTAATGTGCGAGGAGCAGGTGGTGAAGGCCTTTTTCCGACCCTCAGCTGAGTTCATCTTGTGGATGGTGAGGATGATGAAGTAGTAAGACGCTGAAATGACTGTCACAGGGATCAGGAGCATGATGACACAGCACAGGTACATGAAAATCTTGTAAAGTGAGGTGTCTGAGCAAGAGAGCTTCAAAACAGCAGGGACCTCACAGAAGAAGTGCTGAATCTCATGGGATCTGCAGAAGGGGAAGCTCATGGTGATGGGAGTGAGCATGAAGGCATCCACTGAGCCCACAAACCAGCAACCTGATGCCAGGAGGAGACATACCCTATGGCTCATGAGTACAGAGTAACGGAGAGGATGGCAGATGGCCACATAGCGGTCATAGGCCATGGTGGCTAGAAGGCAGTACTCTGCACCTCCCAACTGCAGGTAGAAGTACATCTGGGTCCCACACCCAAGGACCGAGATGGTCTTGTCTTTGGCCAGCTGGTTCACCAGCATTTTGGGGACAGTGACAGAAATATATGTCAAGTCTATGAGTGAGAGCTGGTTTATAAAGAAGTACATGGGAGTATGCAGAGAGGAGTCAATGTGGATCAGAAATATCAGTGTAATATTCCAAGACACAGCCATCAAAAATATACTGAAGATAAGCAAGCAGAGGAGGCCAGGGTGTGGGATCTGGCTGAAGATTCCCAACAGAAAAAAGTCACCACCCAGGGTCTGGTTGGCCAGCCACATGCTGTATGATCGGTTGAAGTGGCTTTACCTGGAGGACAAAAGTAAACTTTATGTTATTTATAATCATGTGTGCACCACATAATAGTATGTTTGCTTCACTTTAACTTTTAAAAATCAGTGTAAAAATCAGAGTTCATTTCCAACATCAACTGTGAATTTGCACTAAAAAGAGACAGCACATTAGATTGTGAATCTGATTCCCCATCTAGAATGGGAATGAAATATTTATATTCTCAATGAAGAGGTCCATACAACTGAAATTAAAATATTTCCTATAGATTATAGTCACTAATATTGTTATTTTTACTTGTATGTGTTCACATTTGTTGTGTGTGTTAGTATCTTATAGTTGCATGTTCCTGTATTGCCCAAATCCCATTCCCACGGGATTTTACAGAGCTAATAATCAATATAGGTATTTCTATATATTTGACCCTCAAGAGTCATTTCTGCAAAAAAGGATTAGTAATACTTGTGTTTAATATTAAATCTCTTGTTACAAATCTATGAACATACAATTTTTCAATACTTAAAAGCAATATATTAAGCAACCAGTAATTGTAAACATTTTAAACTTAAAATTCTAAACCTTTATATAACAGTTACAAATTTAGTCAAATTTCTTTAAATGTATTAAAGATACTAGTACAACTTGTAAATTTCTCTAAAATGATTTAAATACTTTTACACATATGTGATTTATAAAGTGTATTTTATACTTCCACTTAACCTATTACAAAGACATTAATCTTGTGACTTATTCATATTTTCACGATTTCCATCAAGATGTTCTAATCCGTTGTGTTTCTGCCAATCTTTCAAGATATCAAAAAATTATGGCTATCTCAGATCAATGATGCTTTGGGAATCAGCAATATCATCCAATCAGTTTATTCTGAGGTGATTGGTCTGAACCTCACTTGGAATTTCTTGGTCTGAGCGTTCTTTAACAAAATTAAAATGTAATTGGGTTTTACAAGCCCACATCTTTTTCTTCCAATCTTCCCATTTTGCCTGTAAAATCTTGGTGAGAGAAAGTTTGCCTCAATTTATATTTATCTTATCGTGACATCCAACATATTTATTGTATGCGGGTAGGTCATCCTAAAGGTTTCTTCTCCCAGTGGTTCAAGCATAGGGGTCTCTGAAGTTGCTTTTTTTTTTTTTTTTTTTCAAGACTACTCAAGTGCACTAGAGTGAGAGGGGAGGAAAATGTAGAACAAGAAATTCTACCTGTAACTGCTGTGATCAATCAATGGAGATAACTATCTTCAGATCATCCAAGTTCCAATTTCTTCTCAGAGCATCTAGTCAATAAATCACCTTGTAATAGACTATGGAACTCTTCTACCTGGTTATTTTGGGGATCAGTGGTGCTGGTCAGCCCTTTCCCGTTGATAGCACTATCTTTCTCTCGTTCAGAATTCTGTGATTTACATCTGGATGCTCATTATTCTCTTAAAGAAAATGCATATCTATCCTTTACAAAATGAATAGTTTTAGATAGCATTAATTGTTCAGTATCTTAACATGTCAAATATTTAAATCAAACACATTCATCCTTTTTATGTTGCAACTTCTCTTATGTAACTTTTTACATTGCAACGTACATGTTATATTATTCTTTATCATTAACTTAAAACTTATAAGAATTATTGCAATTGGTCATATTATTTCCTTTTTTATTTCAAATATCTTGCCCTGGCCAAGACTAATCTCATTGGTTTTTGGTTTTGTTTTAGAGATACTTAGCACAAAGGACACAGAAAGCATAAGAATAATGTCAGTTTTTAACAAATTGCTTTATGTTAAGAGACTTAAAATCAAAGGGGACTGAATGTATTTTCAGTAAACATATCATTGGCCATAACAAATGGTAGATTTTAGTCAATAAATTACTGGACTAATAAACTATTTTTTTGCAGGAGCAAAAAGTAATTTTCTAAGTATAAAGGCAAAATAAAGAATTCCCAATAAACTTCAAAAATTCAGTGGAATCATTTAGTAGATTCCAAAAAAGACAATGAAGCAACATTATCTAGAAAAAATTGAAAAAAAAATTATGGTCCAAGAATGAAGCATATATCCAGCAGTGAAACAGCATAGAGGCCCTGCCTCTCAGATATCCAAGAACTTAGAAAGCAGAGAATCAGGTAAACCATTTCAGAAATTCACTATGCCCAGCTCCAGCCAATGTCAATGTCTGCCCCGTCAAATAAAAAACTGCAAAATGTGAGAGTCATGGTACACCTGGACTGAAGGCGAAACCTGAGACAAAAAACACACATGTGCCAAATTGAATGATCATCCATCTGTATCACATAGTGTCTCAAAGAAAAGTCAGGAAGTAGATGGAAAAGGGGTAAGGAAAAGTAGACTCAATGGAATTTCTACAATTTATAGGAGATAAGCATTTTCACTTGTTGCCCGGCTTCTCCGTGAAATAAGTAACGTATATTTAATGTCCGCTCCCAAAAATGGAGTCCATTTAGGGACAGTGTCCAGGATAAGACTGGTGCCTGTCAGAGCTAATTAACTCTAGGTCTACATAAGGCGGCCCTTTCCCAAATTGAACAGGTGGTTTACAATGAGTATAATTATGCAAATCAGTAGTGAGACTGACATGAGCTAGTCAGGGTGAGCATATCTCAGGTTTATTCAGGAGAACAAAAGTGAGAGTGGATATTGCATTTCTTGGCCACGTAGTTCAATCTACTGTTCTTCCACAGACACTGAAACAAGGGGACTCAGTCCATAAGGCTGCAGAGCAAAACTGTCCTTAACCAAATCAATCTGTCCACTTCTAGGAAACAAATGACACCAGCACGGATAGCCATGCAAGGCAAAAGAACAGCAATTAGGTTCATTCAAAAGCAATAAAATATTTTAAAGATGAACTGCTGTTTCCAAAACTAAACCTTCATGACAAAGCAAGCAAACCGCTTGTGACAGGCTTCACAGTAGTAACATGTGCACTGCAGGAAGGACAGCACCCCTCCTTCTTGAGTGGGCATTTATAGTCCAAAGTGATGTGTCATGCTTCACCCAGGAAGTAGAATTATGTTGCTCACCATGAGGCTTAACCCTCTATCAACCATCTCTCACTCATCCACATCTTCCTCTTTTAGGGTCTGGGAGATCAGTTTTTTAAAAATAAGGGGAAGAAAGGAAGGAGGAAGGAGGAAGGAGGAGAGGAAAAGAAAACTAATATTCAACATTGCTCCAATTTTCAGAGAAAAAATATTTATAATTTAAGTCAGATTTGCCTGGAATAATATATCACCAGGAGGAAAAGCCTCAAGATCTGAAATCAGTTATTTTTGGATTTAGCGCTTTTCTTTTCTGAGCTATGTTGCAAGTCACCTAGAACTTTTGAGTATCTTTTTTTTTTCCATTTATACCTGTGGGGATACACACTACTTATTTCTACAGCCTAATTAATAGGATTGCAGAGTTTCAGATATAATAGGCATAGTAAGTATTTTCTAAATTATAGCTTTTTGTGTAATATTAGGTTAAATACGCTTATAACAAATACAAGTTATTTTATGTGATCTATAACAATATATAACACAATATTAGTATAATATTTTACCAATTATATTTGCCATTACATTAACTATGTTATGTTGGTGATTAACATCAATTGATATTAATTCCATAATGCATATATTTATGGATTAAAAGTTAAAATAACCGTTTAATAAATTATTCCTTTCTTACTTGAGTAAAGGAAGAAATATGATACCCTGAGGAATTTTATTTCCAATAAGATACTTCCAGTATAGTCGTCTCGATGAATGACAGCCTTGTCATTTTCACTGTGATCAATCTGCTCTGTGATCAGTGAAACAGCAGCCTGCTTTTCTGAGAAAGGGTTTCAGATGATGAAACGGTTATGAACTCAATGACTGTCCCTGAAGAGCAGCTGATGCTGCCGAGTCTAACATGTGCAGTCCTGGGACGACAAACTCGAAGAATGATGCTGTCCGCAGGGACCCTCAGGGCTGCGGTGGCCTCCATGGGAGCAGTCCTGGGGGACTCTCATTTGGCCTTTGTTGAATTGTAGGGCCTGATTCTATAGACTTTTCTAACTGCCCAACTCTAACCCTCCAAAGGAAAATAAGCATCTGCTAATGGCAAACAGACTTCAGCAGACTGTTTCCTTGAAGACCACTCCGCTCACAGGTCAAATCATTGCATCATCTCACCATGAGGGAAAGAGTGAAACAAACCCGAATTAGACCATTGATGACACATTTAATAGAGTATATTCTTCCATATGTTTTCTTAGTAATAACTGTAGAAAGTTTAAAAACTAAGTATTATTATAAAAAGGAGTAATAACAATACATACTCTAGAAAGCCAAAGATAACTAGTTTGAATTTTCCTTGCTTTTATAGGCATTTTCGTAATATGATTTTCTTTATAGAATTTTGTATCCATTTCATTTGTCTTTGAAAATATTATGACATTTTAAACCAAAGTGTGTTTGTATTTGAGTGTCCATTAAATGTAACTATTAGATATTTGTGTTATTTCTAATTTTCCTTATTTATCCCAAACAATTGTACATAAGAAACTTTTTTAATTATGAAAATGGACATTCGTGATTGAAATCACTTTGTTAAATGTATAAACCCTTTTAACTGAAATTTTCATCAGAAGATAGGGTTATTGCTGAAAATTTGAAAAGCATAGAATTATGTAAATAATACAAAATAACATTTTTTACTTTTAACCCTAGAGGCACCAATTTAGGAATTATGTAACATTTCCCTCCAGGATGTGTTTGGAGACAACTGATATATCCAAAAATTTGGTTTTTGCATTTCAAACGGAAGGTTATAGAATTGTCTTTACACTGTCGTGTATGACTTTGAAATAATTAATGTAGAACATTGGCTGAGTAAACAAATTATATGACCTCCCCGTGTCTTAAGTCTTCAGAGTGTTTTTCACATTTTGTAACATGAGTGATATTTCAATAAACAGTTCTCTGTTCAATGAGTTTATTTTGGTGGAGTTACAAATTTGAAACTGCAGGTGTAATGGTCAGAGGATCTACACTCTTAGAACGTTCCACTAAATGACTTTCCAAAATATAACCACTGATTAAAAGTTTTATAGTTATGGCCGGGCGCGGCAGCTCATGCCTGTAATCCCAGCACTTTGGGAGGCCGAGGCAGGCTGATCACGAGGTCAGGAGATCGAGACCATCCTGGCTAACACGGTGAAACCCGTCTCTACTAAAAATACAATAAAATTAAAAGTTAGCCGGTCATGGTGGCGGGTGCCTGTAATCCCAACTACTTGGGAGGCTGAGGCAGGAGAATGGTGTGAACCCGGGAGGCAAGGCTTGCAGTGAGCCGAGATCGCGTCACTGCACTCCAGCCTGGGCGACAGAGAGATTCCGTCTCAAAACAAAAAAAAAAGTGCTAATTTAGAAGAGTACAAAGAATGGCTGGAAATAATGTGTTAATGTCCACCACTGGGAGCACTAACTTGGCTGACTCTTCCATTTTCGATTCTAAAATTTACTGAAACCTCCAAGTAAAACTCATACTTCATATTTTGAAGAATAAATGCCTCAGATGGAAGAGAGTGATATTGATTCAAGAACCTGGAAAACAATAACTTATAAGAGGCAGGAAGACTATTAATATAATGGAAGTCTTTGTTATGAAGATAAAACAAAGTTGTCTTAGAAAGTCACATGAAACAATAAAAAGTGTTATTAATTTTGTGAAGGAGTCAGTGGATGAATTTAAAGGTTTGGATTCTCCAGAATTTGAAAATTTATTCATAGTCATGAACTTTAGGGTTTCGCTTTTAATGACCTGTGCAAGGCTGAGTGTGGAGTTAGTGGAGCACCAGTCATATTCAATTGTTCACATAGAGGAGTGAATGTTCTAAAAGCAGTGGCATCCCAGTAGCCATGAATGAGCACGTGGAGTGCCCAGACCTTGGTTTCTAAATGCTAATGGTAGTTTGTATTTCTGTGGGATCAGTGGTGATATCCCTTTATCATTTTTCATTGTGTCTATTTGACTCTTATTAGTCTAGCTAGTGGTCCATCTATTTTGTTAATCTTTTAAAAAAAACCCAGCTCCTGGATTGATTTTTTGAAGGGATTTTCGTGTTTCTATTTCATTCAATCTTGCTCTCATCTTAGTCATTTCTTGTCTTCTGCCAGCTTTTGAATTTGTTTGCTCTTGCTCCTCTAGTTCTATTAATTGTGATGTTAGGGTGTCAGTTTTAGATCTTTCCAGCTTTCTGTTGTGGGCCTTTAGTGCTGTAAATTTCCCTCTTAACCATGCTTGAGCTGTGTGTCCTGGAGATTCTGGTATGTTTTGTACTCATTGGTTTCAAATAAATTATTTCTGTCTTAATCTCGTTAGTCATTCAGGAGCAGGCTGTTCAGTTTCCATGTAGCTGTGCGGTTTTGAGTTTCTTAAATCCTGAGTTCTAATTTGATTGTACTGCGATTTGAGAGACTGTTATGGTTTCAATTCTTTTGGAATCGCTGAGGAGTGTTTTACATCCAGTTATGTGGTTGAATATGTAAATAATTGGCAAAAGATTCCTCAAAATTGTGGAATTCTCAGACTCAGATAAAAAATTGGCAAACCAAATTAATGATCTTAGACAAACTGTCAATCGGATGGGAGATAGGCTCATGAGCTTGGAATATCCTTTTCAGTTACAGTGTGACTGGAATACGTCAGATTTTTCTACTACACCTCGAGCCTATAATGAAGCTGAACATCACTGGGACGTGGCTAGATGCCATCTACAAGGAAAAGATAATCTTACACTTTAGATATTTCAAAATTAAAAGAACAAATTTTTGAGGCATCTAAAGCCCATTTAAATCTGTTGCCAAAAACAGACAATGGTGAAAGAGCTGCTGATGGCCTCACAAATCTTAACCCCGTAACTTGGGTTAAAACCATTGAAAGTTCCGCTATTGTAAATTTCATATTAATCCTTGTATGTCTCTTCTGTTGTTAGTCTACAGGTATAGCCAGCAGCTCCAGAGAGACAGCGACCAGCAAGAACGGGCCATGATGACGATGGTGGTTTTGTCAAAAAGAAAAGGGGGATAATGTAGGGAAAAGAAAGAAATCAGACTGTTAACTCTGTCTGTGTAGAAAGGGAAGACATAAATTCCATTTTGACCTGTACCCTGAACAATTGCTTTGCCCTGAGATACTGTTCATCTGTAACTTTGCCCCAACCTCTGTGCTCCAACCTTGACCTCACAAAAACATGTGTTGTATGGAACCAAGGTTTAAGGGATCTAGGGCTGTGCAGGATGTGTCTTGTTAACAAAATGTTTACAAGCAGTATGCTTGGTAAGAGTCATTGCCATTCTCTAGTCTCAATAAACCAGGGGTACAACGCACCGTGAAAAGCCCCAGGGACCTCTGCCCTGGAAAGTGGGGTATTGTCCAAGGTTTCTCCCCATGTGATAGTCTGAAATACGGCCTCGTGGGATAAGAAAGACCTGACCATCCCCCAGCCCGACACCCGTAAAGGGTCTGTGCTGAGCTGGATTAGTGAAAGAGGAAAGCCTCTTGCAGTTGAGATAGAGGAAGGCCACTGTCTCCTGCCTGCCCCTGGGAACTGAACGTCTCGGTATAAAACCCGATTGTACATTTGTTCAATTCTGAGATGGGAGAAAAACCACCCTATGGCAGGAGGCGAGACAGGTTGGCAGCAGTGCTGCCTTGTTATTCTTTACTCCACCGAGATGTTTGGGTAGAAACATAAATCTGGCCTACGTGCACATCCAGGCATAGTACCACCTCCCCCCTTGAACTTAATTATGACATAGATTCTATTGCTCACATGTTTTCTTGCTGACCTTCTCCCTGTTATCACCCTGCTCTCCTACTGCATTCCTTTTGCTGAGATAATGAAAATAATAAAAACTGAGGGAACTCAGACTGGTGCCGGTGCAGGTCCTTGGTATGCTGAGTGCCAGTCTCCTAGGCCCACTGTTGTTTCTCTATACTTTGTCTCTGTGTCTTATTTCTTCTCAGTCTCTCATCCCACCCGACTAGAAATACTCACAGGTGTGGAGGGGCAGGCCACCCCTTCATAGTTAGACAGGAAAAATAAGATTAGATCTATTGTATAACATGATGTTTCAGTTTAAATCTATGTATTATTATATTTTCAAATTGCTAGGGTATAGATTTTAAATATTCCCACCACTCAAAATATATTATAGGATGTGAAGTAATTAATGTTGATTAGCTTGATTTTCTCTTTCCAAAATGTGTATATATGTATATACATATATATTAAAACATTGTGTTATACACCATATATACAATTTGTATTAATCAATATAAATTTAACAAAAGATATTTCCAGGCCTTTTTTGAAACATGTTACCACTGCAGTGAAGGGACTATTGTGTTTAAAGCATAAATACAGAAGAATCAAGATGTTGGGAGAAAACACAGCAGCAATGAAGTTTTGGCAGCTGGAAAGCCAAAGGAAACCGTTTTTGACTTACAAAAATCTCAAAGCAGAACGCTGAGCTGGTGATTGGAGAAGTTCAGAAGCAAGTTGATTCCTAATGGAAGAACTCCTAATCAGGTCTGTCTAAATACTACAGGTAACATTGAAACGGGAGGCTTGGCTAAAGGTTTGTATACAAACTGTTATACGCCCACTTCAGTTAGACAACCCTTCCTCCCCAACCTGACACGACACTAACTTGGGAGGTGTTGTACCCAAGGGGCTCTGGGATTGGAAAACGACATTGCGTGGGTGTAAGTGGGAAGTCTGCACCCTGCACTGTGGGTTCTCGGAATGCTAGCAGCCCCCAGAAAGATTTGCAGAGGAAGCAGACCACACCAAAGAAAATACCTAGAAATACCGACATTCGAGGTTTCCAAAATAAGTCATTCTCGTCATAGTTTAGTGACTCCTACATGTTAAGGCTTGTCCTTATCCAGAGACTAAACATTAGGAGAGAGATAGATTACAAAACTTGAGGAAAGCGTCTGAAAAAAGCAGAAATCATACAAATCAGTGAAAATAAGAGGAAATACAGTATGCAGCAAGTGGATCTTTCTATAAAAGATAGCAGATTAGTCAGTTATTAGAGATAAGAACATAAGAACATATTAAACCACAACAGGGTGTTTTAAAAAGAACATTGGAGAAGTTTTAAGAGTTCTTGAACATTTAGATTATGACAGTGTAGACTGTAAAATAGGACAAGACAGATCCAAAAGGTCGGAAAACATCCAGTTTGGGAGTCAGGGGGCAAGTCAAGTAATAGAAATTCCAGAGGAAAAGAAGGTTTAAATGGAAGGAAAACACATATTCCAGCCATGTTTCAGAACAAAAATTCTGGAATTGAAAGACATTTCAGTTGTTAAAAAGAGCCCTCATGAAGACATTATGAATGTTTAACACGACAGCCAAAGGAGAGCCTGAAGCCTCCAGGGGGGCGACAACACATCGAAAATTGAGAGCGCGGACTCCCAGAAGAAATACTGAACGTTAGAAGACGGTGGAGGGACATCTTCATATTCACGAGGGAAGCTTTTTCCACCTACACGTGGACACCTGGCCAGATCTACTGTCAAGTGGGAGGATAAGAGTCATTTTCAGACATGCGAGGCCTCCAAAAAATTTCCTCCCACGTATTTTGTTTATAAACCTGTTGAGAGACATGCTCCACAATGGGGAGGTTCTAAAGTAGAAGACGTGGTACACAGACAATCAAGAATCCAGAGGGTCATGGTGAAGAGGCAGCATCTCAGGAGAAGACCCGTGCAGCCCAGTCCTGGGGCAAACGGTCTGGATGGAAGCAGCAGAGCAGGGGCTGCAGAAGGGAGGGCTGTGAAGACAGCACCGAGAATTCCTGAGGGAGTCACAGTTGCAACAGGATATTTATCAGGAGATTCTATATATATATATATATATAGAGAGAGAGAGAGAGAGAGAATTTGTCAGTCATCTTTTCTTTCATATATACATATATATATGCATACACACACACACACACACATATATATACACACAAATACATGTATCTCGTAGCTACTGGGGAGGCTGAGGTGGGAGGATTGCTAGAGACCAGGAGCTCAATATTTCTTGACCCAGCTGGTCAAGAATGATTACCAACCCTCAAAACTCCTGTCCTGTCCCCACTCACTCACCAAAGTGATCGTAACTCTGACTTCTGACATGGTATTCTATCAGTGTCAATCTTCCATCTATGCTTTTTTAGACCTATCTGCCCCTCAGAGCATGCCCAGAGGAGACTGCACCACGCAGCCTGCTTGTGCCCCTCAGAGTCCTCTGGTAGCCCAGCTTGCCCTCTGCACTTGCTCTTCTGCACGTCACTGATGGCAACTAGTTTTGGGACCTCGTTCACTCACCAAGTTAGGTTTTGTGAGGTGAAGTCAAATTTTGTTCATAACCACTCTATGCTCTTCATTAATGGCTGGGACTCTGGAAATAAGCTCATTCTGATGGAAAGGCTAATAAGGAGTCTGTATTTTAATCTTCCCATTTTTGTGTCTTTCCTCTTTACTGGTATTTGAAATGCACATCTTTGTAACCAGGTCACAAGAATGATTTTGCTTGCATTGTTTGGTGGCCTCAAACATAGGGTTCAAAAGCATCTTTCAATGTCATTATCTTTTTATCTGACCTTGAATTGCTTGTTTTTTGTGCATGTTTATGTCCATGCACACTAATAGGGGTTCTTCTCACTACAAAAATCAGGGTCCCCTTCCTAAAATTCCAGCTAAATACTTAAGGGTTTTGAACCAAAAATAAAATTCTAAGGCTCCCTCAACCATCTGAATAGGGCCCTCCTCTCAGCAAGGGCGTTCCAAAGTTAACCTGAAAAACTAGTTCAGGCCATGATGGGAAGAAGCGCTTGACATGCCTCACGATACCCTCCCTCCCTTTTGGAATTCCTGATAGAACAGATTCTTTAAGTCTGATTAAAAAACATTTACAATCTATTCTCTCTGAAGCCTGCTTGTTGGAGGCCTCATCTGCAAGAGTCTTGGTCTCCACAAACCTTTACCATAACCAAACATTTCTTTCTAATAACTTTCAGCTAATTGCCCATCAGAAAATCTTTGAATCTGCCTCTGACTTAGAAACTCCTGCTTCCAATTGTTGTGTTTCCAAATCAAACCACTGTACATCTTATACATATTGACTGATGTCTGTCTCCCTAAAATGTGTAACACCAAGTTGTGGCCCAGCCACCTCGGACCCACGTTCTCAGGATCTCCTGAGGGCGGTTCCATGGGCCATTGGTGATCATTTGGCTCGGAATAAATCTTAAAATACTTTACAGGATTTGACTCTTCATCGACAGGGTATGCAATTTTATTTATAAAATTTTCAATGAATAGTAAAAATTAAACTGTAGTATTTAGGAATATTTATCCAGTAATGCAAGAAAAAAAAATCCAGGGAATAATTACTATGAAATTCATTTGGCAAAATAACTGATCAATATTCTTCACTGTCAAGGCCCAACTAAAGAAATGCTAGAAACTTAACTGAAATGAGTGACTGCAAATTTCTGAATCAAGGTTTATTAAGCCAGCATTAGAGTATGTCTAGAAAAATAAGGCACAGACACACCTGTGGCCATTTTTCCAAAGGTTTTTAGAACACTCAGTATGTAAATATTTTCTTAACTGGGGGAAGGCATAGGAAGACGGGCAGGTTGGTGGTTAAGGTCAATGGTTCCATTTCTGTGAGATTTCAGTTAGTGCCCAGTAAAATGTACATTTTACAACAAGATAAGGTGAATGTTTGAAGACAAAGAAGGAGCCAAGGAAGAGTCAATTATGCAGAAGTCCCTGGGTAGGTGGAGGAATGATTTGTCTCATCTGGTCTCTGTTCTGCTCCTGGAAAGAAGCTTGTCATCAACAACAGTGTGGAATTGAGCAGACAGAGGAGTTCAAGACCAGCCTGGTCAATATGGTGAAACCCTGGTCTCTACTAAAAGTACAAAAAACTAGCCAGGCATGGTGGTGGGCTCCTGTAATCCCAGCTACTTGGGAGGCTGTGGCAGGAGAATCACTTGAACCCGGGAAGGGGAGGTTGTGGTGAGCCGAGATCATGCCATCGCACTCCAGCGTGGGCAGCAAGAGCAAAACTGTTTCAAAAGAATGTCAGCATTAAGAGAAATTGAGTGAGGGCTACATTGGAAACTCATTGTGCTAATTTTGCAACATTTTTGCATGTCTACAGGTAGGGTAGTTCAAATGAAAGTTAGAGACATTTAGAATAATACCTGTCTTTGCCCTGGGGCATGTGTGGTGATCAAACCACAAGAGCGCTCTGGAGTGCTGGTTATGTTCTGTTTCCTGACAGGGTGTGGGGTTGTTTCCTGAATGGTTTCACAACTGTCTTCTCGAGGTGATTAATCATGAGCTTTGCACTGGCCTTTCTATTGTTATATTTCATAGTATAAGAGATCACATTATAAATCAGTGTTAATTTTCTTAGAAGCCCTGCTGTTGCCTGTGTCATTAAGCGGTGATTCAATTAACTCCCTAAAATTACAAAGTAGCTGGAACTAAGTATCCCCAAGCAAAGACTTTTCCCCTGTTGTAGCACTTTCAGTAACTTTTCAAGTTTTACCAAATAAAATGAGGGATATGAACTACAATATTTAAAGCTATTAACTTCCATTATACCTATAATTACAGAAACATATGGAGAAAAACTTTGACAAATTATTTGGCAATAATCATAGATTCAAGGTTTTTATACAATTCATCGTACTTTTTCCAATTGATTCCGGAGGGATTAAAAATAACTGCTAAAATGCAGAAAATGTTTAATAGGCAAACAAAAATGTCACGAGTCCAAAGGTACCTATAATATCAATGCATTATTCATTTTTGTTGTGTTTATTCTCCTAATGATACATGCAGTTTTAAAGAATAAAGAACGCATGGTGTTGTTTCAGGATAATGTCATATTACTAACTGGCCACAAGGTGTCAGGAGGAGGATGTCATGGTGCCCCATAGTAACACCTGCAGGATGTCTAATAGAATCTCATCACTTGGGACTTTGTATTCATGTATAGATTTCTTCTTCCTGTACGGATAGATCAGCAAGCCAAGGGAAAGTGGGGAGATATATAACCATCTCAGCTGCAATCGCAAATGTCTGAGTGCAGGGCCTGAGGTAGCATCTATTCAACAAATCAAGGAACTCCCGATGAGAGCTTTGCCCAGAGAACCCACAGAAGACGGCTTAGCTAGATCACTAAGGCAGAGCGCCCCCATTGCCTGACGGAGCAACAGTTATAGGCTTAGAAAATATCTGCTCTAAGAAGCCTCTCATTCTTCAACTATGATTGACTCTGAGCAAGATAGTAAACTATGGCACAGAGAGGTTAGGTAACATGCTCAGGGCACACAGCCCAGAGATAAATAGGCTAATATTCAGACTCCAGTGGGTTCAGCTCCAAGCATATGGCCTTATCACCCTGAAATTGCCTCTGAAATTGGCAGATGGGGTGGAAATAATTAAAAAACAGTTAAATATTCATGGGGAAAAAGCCTTACAAAAAGCTATTTAACACCTGAACAATCTGTTACTGGGCATATACGCTGGTATCACACAGTATTTTAGTGAAATCTGTGGGCACCAAGAGGAGGTGCACAAACTACAAGTAGTACACTCAGAGCAGGGACATTTTCCCACACTAAACGGGAACCCGTCACCAGAGAAGCCACCACAAAGCCAAGATTACAGAGAATGATTTAGGAGTAGGGTGGAATTTAACTTCCAAAGATAAATTAGCATTTAAGTGAAGTGACAATGTCACCTTATAATACAAAATCATGCCATGTTATACAAGAAACTCCACACCGTGAAGAATTCTGGCTATACAACTTTTAATTGCCCAAAGAGAGAAACTTATTGAAATAAACAGCTACAGAACATCTATTACATGCTGCAAATTATATGCATGGAAAAGCATAAATATACTTTATTCACAAAGGAATGTTTGTAGTAGTAACGACAGCAGTTGCTGATGTTATTTTGTCCTTGTTTTTAACATAATTCTGGTTAACATTTGAGTGCCTACTATTTTCTGGCCACCATGCTGAACACACATCATGAATCATCTGACAAATGTGCTGTGCTAAATTCATAAATTCAATGCAAAGGAGGGGGAGTCCTAAGGTTGTCCTACAATCCAGATATCTCTACTAGCTTATTAACCTACCTGTTCTCCAAGATGATTCTCTTCTCCTCTCAACCTTTTGACAGGACCACCCTGATCTTTACTCATAGAAGCTCTCATTGATTCTAACTGCACTGAGAAGATATAACTAAGCTCCCTTGGGACGGTTTGTAACACCTGTGCTCTGCCTGACCTGCTATTGTCAACGAATTGGCCATGCTCTTACAAAAGGTCTCTCCACTTTTAACCTGGTTTCTGTGCCTTCGGCCACTCTCGAAGGCCATCTTTCTGAAAGTTTCCTCCATTTCTCATATGTCAATTTTCTTTTTGTACTGAATTATTCCTTTAAACTTCATACTCTATCACACAACAGCAGCGACATTAACATCAAACACATTGGTATGTTTTTCTAGTTATACTCCATTTCCTTTGCAAAAAAAATATCTAGAAATTCATACTGAACTTACCTTATCCACTTCCTCCACCCTTTATTTTACCCTGAATCATCTCTAAGAATATCTCCATTAAAAATTGTCACTAAGGTTACAAGTAACCTTCACATTGCTAAACACAGTAACCAACTCTCACTTATTTCAACCATAAACTGCACGTGTTGCAGTTGCTTATACTGTCTTTCTTTAAACTGTCTTAGATTTCTTATAAAACCCTATCTCTTTTCTAATTTTTCATGCGACGCCAGCTGCCTCAGATCTGTCTCAAGCTTTCTCTTAAAACTCAAAACACCTGTTTTTAAACTCTTCGTACTCTGAAGATTATTAAATGTATGCCTTATGTTCAGAACTCTAATCTGAAGTACAATTGACTTTACATATAGCTTCAATATCTATGTATTTTATGTATTTGAGACAGTCTCACTCTGCCACTCAGGCTGGAGCACAGTGGTGCCATCACAGCTCACCGCAGCCTCAACTTCTCAGCCTCCAGTGATCCACCTCAGCCTCCCAAGTAGCTGGGACTACAGACATGTGCCACCACACCCAACTAATATTTGTATTTTTGGTAGAGATGGGGTTTTGCTATGTTGGCAGGCTGGTCTCAAACTCCTGAGCTCAAGCAATCCACCCTCCTTGGTCTCCTAAAGTGCTGGGATTACAGGTGTGAGCCACTGCACCCAGCCTAGCTTAAATACCTAATAAATATTTCCAAATTATCTTAAGTGAATTCTTGACTTCTGCTACTGGCCACTGTAGTTTTCCAAATATCAATGAAAATTCCATTTTTATTCATTTGGGCCCAAACCAATAAGTTATCCTTCACTCTACATCTGTTAACATACGCCAAATCCGTGAACTAAATCCTTTTTTGCTGTCCACCCTACACAAGCCACCCTTGTTTCTCATCTTTGAAATCTCCTGAATTGTCTTCCTGTATCCATGTTTGCCCTTTGTTCTATTTTCCTACACCACAGGCAGAGATGCTTTTAAAAATGTGTCTGTTATGTTAACACCCGCATGGAAGACTCAAGGACTTCCCACCCCACTCAGCCAAATTCAAAGTGCCTTAAGTGGTGGTGCTGAATCACAGAACTTGGAAAAGTGAAGTTTCTGGCCATGGATGTTAACGCACCTGGTATCCTGTTAATACACTCTCGAGGAAAGTGGCAGTTGTGTTCTTTGATGCTAAGTGTTAGAGTCTATTCCCTGTGAGTAGCTGTGTCACGTTGAACCTCCATCCATTCATACTCAGTTCTGGAATTCACCACCATTTACTGTGGCCTAGTATTTGACAACTGCTGTCTGTACTCAAGAGGGTCAGAGATTCAACGATAATATTAGAGCTTAAAGTTACTAGGGGTTAATACTATAATAAACACGACTAAAGTGTGTGCTTTATCTTTGCCACTTGTGTATTGGCATTCTTTTACTCTATTGCTACTAAACTAATCACAGAATTTGACTGTAAACATGATAGCTTTTGTAGGTTTTTTCTTTCATTTTTTGTTTAAACGTGAACAAATATCGCGGAGACTGTGAACTCAAATTTGGAGTTTTTTTTCCCTGGAGAAAATAAACAAGACCAGATAAATTAACTTAATAAACCGTTTTTGATACTTCACTGAAAGGTCTCTGCATAACAGTAAAACATCTTTCCCTTGCTCCCCCACTGAGGAGCAAGAATCCAGACAGGGTGAATCATCTTAATTGCCAGTAGTGAGTATACATCGATAGCCCAGTAAATCGTCTCTACGGAAACAGGCAAATGGAGGAAGTTCTCAGGAAGCCTTATCCTCTTGGCAATGACTCTCTAAGCATCACTTGTTGCTACTTGCTGAGCAGATGAGCAACATGCAAATACCTTTTTAAATGCCCCTATGACGTCCTTGTTTCTGAGACTGTAGATGAGAGGATTAAGCGTGGGTGTGACAATGGTATAGAAGGCTGACACTACCTTGTCCTGCTCGGGGGTGTGGAATGACCTGGGCAGCACGTATGTGTAGAAGGCAGCCCCATAGAAGATGCTAACTACAGTCAAGTGGGAGGAACAAGTGGTGAAGGCCTTTTTGCGACCTTCAGCAGAGCGCGAGTGGTGGACGGTTAACAAGATGAGGGAGTAGGAGGTGGAGATGAGAGAGATGGGGATGAGCAACATGAGGACACAGCAGATGTACATCAGAGTTTCATACAAGGACGTGTCCACACAGGCCAGTTTCAGAACTGCTGGGATCTCACAGAAAAAATGGTTGATACTGCGTGGGCCACAGTAAGGGACATTCATGGTGATGGGAGTGAGCAGAAAGCCATCGAGGGAGCCACCAAACCAGGCGCCAGCAGCCAGCAAGAGACACTTCCTGCAGTTCATCAGGACTGGGTATCGCAGAGGGTGACAGACAGCCATGTAGCGGTCATAGGCCATGAGGCCCAGGAGGAAGAACTCAGAACCAATCATGGTCAAGTAGAAGAAGATCTGGATGCCACAGGCCACAAAGGAAATGGTTTTCTCTTTAGAAACCATGTCTGCCAGGAGCTTTGGGACAGTGGTACAGATGAAAAGGGTGTCCATGATGGACAGCTGACTGAGCAGAAAGTACATGGGGGTGTGGAGGCGAGAGTCCACCTGAATCAAGAATATCATGACCAGATTTGCAGTTACAGCCACCACGAGAACAGCAAAGATCACTGTAAATACAATCCCCGTAGCCTCGCTGTCCACCAGAAGCCCCAGGAGGGTGAAGTCAGAGGATGACGTGTTCGTCATTGATATGGCCCGTGAGCGTCCCAGGGCAGTGGGAAGACAAGGACCAGGAAGGAGGCAAGAGAACACGTTCAAGATGAGAAAGGTCTGCAGTGGAGGCGACACTTCTGAGGGTAGTGTCAGGATGAAGCTTCCAGGCTGGAGGCTAGAGAAGAACAGGCAGAACAACATGCACATCATGAAGCAGAAAACCGTGGCTGCATTTCCCTGTCAGAGAACAGCTCCTATATTGCGTCTGTTCGTTATGCTGCTGGAGGTTATGGTAACTGCGTGATACAATTGCCGTACGCTACACCAAGAATGGGGTTTTATAATCGTATCTGTCCTGTCCAAGCTGCATTTCTTGTATCCAAAAAGTAGCCCATAGTAGGGTTAAGTAAATACTAGTTGGAAAAAAGGATGATTCATTGACCGAATGGATAAAGGGGAGTGAAGTAAATCACTGAAGAAATGAAGGGTTAGGATAACTATTAGGGAACATTTTATTCACAAAGCCCCATGTTTCCATTCTATTTCTAAAGTGACAACATGAAGTTGATTTTCCAGAAACTCAAAATTCTCCAACTCCTGGGCAATTCTCAGTTATTACAACGCCTGCCTGCAGCTGTCTGGCTTTATCTTGAGGTCTATGAAAAAAATCTCATCAAATGTACCCCAAGAAAGGTCTTACAAATGCCACTCACACATGTCACGGTTGTGAGATTGCAGAGGGCAATGACTCATCTCCCAGCAGACATAATGCCCCATTCAATAGGCATGTTTCCAGTCCTGCGCAGCGTCACCGCTGTTAACATGCAGCCCTGTACGTACTATTCCCTGTTGGGGATTTGAGATTTGAAGATCTCTAATGTGGCAGAGTTCACTTGAGAGAATAATTCCAATGTTACTAGCATAAAGAAAATACAAATATGTATTTAAGGTACTGGATATCTCAATTACATTGATTTGATCTTTACAAAATCATATTAAATTATCACATGTACACTAAGACAAACAGAATGACCCTTGAAGAATCTTACAATTGCATGAATAAAATTCATTTCAAAAAAATTACAGAAGTGTGAACTGAATTTAAATCCTTGTGGAATCCATTGAAATGGTACTAGAGTGATCCTATCAATGATTTATGAAACAATGAGTTAAATGATGTTTTTAACATAATTGTCCTCATATTTTCCTAGGTACTGAAGACCCCTAATGGACAGGAGAGAGATTTTTTAAAAGACAATTTAAAGGGCCAACTCTGTAGTCAGACTTTATATTCTTATGATGATGTTTACTTTTGTTGTAACACACTAGACCACTTTCTTAGAAGTTCCCTAAAGGTGGGGGAACTAAGTTACAGCAGAGTCTCCCTACTGTGGATCGAGGACAGTCGCGGGACCATTTTTGATATGATCATTCACGACTTGAGCCAGATCAGATTATCTAGACTTATTGAACTAAACATCTTCGGAAAATTAAAGGTGTTTTTGGCCTCTTGCCAATCAAGTGGTCTTTTCAGGCCTCTCAGGTGGAGTCATAAAAACAACTCATCACTCCCTCTTAATACGTGTCTATCACTGCACAGTTAGGGTCACATTCTTCTTACTCTTGCAAGGTGGTGAAATGCAATGAAATGCGGATCTACTCAGCTGGGCCTTGGACTGCCAGAGGCAGAGGGCTTGAACTTAGTTTTATTCCTACCTAGAGCATGAGCCCACGAAGCTTCCTCAATAGGATAGCAATGCAGAAGGGCCACAGTGCAGAAATAGAGTTTCAGTCAATCTTATTCAACTTGAACTTCTACATGAGAGCTGGGTTGTATCAACATTGGGGATAAAAGGAGGAATCTCAAACTGTTGGTGGGAATTACAATGGGTTTTCTGTCTTGTTTTCTGGTATGAGAGCGTGCACCAAGTCAATGCCAGGAGTTTAAAAACTACGTACAAGCTCCCGCTCCTAGGGAAGTGTAGTATGGAAATAATCAGATGAGTGGGCAATTTATTAAAAAAAATCCATTCTGGTGTTATTTGCAATAAGAAAGCTCAAGTAACCTAAAAGCATCTGCTAACTGGACACGTACTAAATAATTTAGGTTTTAGTACATAATAGAATTCTAAGTGACCATTGGAATGTGAGGTGATCTATATTCATCTTCATCGTATAGCAGGTTCATTGTATTCAAGTGAAAAGATGGCATATTTTCAACATATATGTATATATATAGATATATAATCATCTCCTTACAACTGTATTCTCTATCTTTGAACTGAAATCCCTTAATACATACACGGCATGTATAATCTTGTTCTTAGAAATAAAAAAGGTAAAGATTTTTACAGTCTTTCAAATTACACAAAGCCATTATTTGCAAGCATCCCTGCCTTGGGCCAAGATTATATTATCCTTTCTCCCTTTAAAGTACAGGGAGACAGAAAAGCAGTTCTCTTCATTAAACCTTCAGCTATTCAGAAGCTGAGGCCCAAAGATATGGTTTTAACTATGTTCAAACATGTTTTCTGATTTTAATTGTTCCAAGTTTATAGAATATTTCATTAACATCACTGGTCATTTCAATTAAACACTTTGGAAATCCAAGGAAGTAACAACTTTGATAACATCAACTGACATATGTCATCCTAAACTTTGCATTTAAGTTTTCAGTCATGAAAGAGTTTTCTGCTTCCACCCTTGAGAAATGCCCCTAATGGGACTTACCCCCTGTTTGCTTCAAAGAAGGACTATATGAAGAATCTAGCAAATCCAGTGACTTTTTTACATAAGCTCCAATTTTAAAATAGTTGATAGAAATCACTTATCAGTGAAGCTGCAAATAATCTAAGTACAGTTTTTTGGTTTTTTTTGTTTGTTTTTTTGCTTCTAGCATCACTCTTGACATGCAGTTCTATGTGAACCTATAAAAGTAGTCTAACTTTGTTAATCTTCAGTTCCCACGTCGTCTCTTCAAACCTGAGATGCCAAGGACATTTTTAAAGATTTATAAAAATTATAATTTGTACCTTGGGGTAGTAAGCCTTCTAAAATGTAGTTTTCATTTATTACAATAATATTTATTAAGGGCAAATTCTATATTAGGAAAATTTTTAGGTGCATGGGATGCATCACAAAAGATAAAAATTCTTGTTTTTAGGTATGTGATGATTTAATAAAACCAAATAAGCTTGAAGTGCTCATAAAAAATACCGTGTGAAACAACCAGAGTTGAAGCTACAGGTATTTATTTACCATTTTATATTCTTAGCTAGTTGTATAAACCAAAGGAATGTAGTCAAAACAAACTAAGTATTTTCTTGGCTTTTGATTACCTGAGATTTAGAAGGAAGCACACAGTGAAATGCTGCTAAGTGTGTGACATGGTCACGGGAGTCACCCAGGTTTAAGAAATCTATCCTCAATACAATCCCAACTGGAAAAAAAAGCTTAAAAATGCATCTAGTTTTTAATCATTTGTGTATGAACCAGCCTGTTGTTTTAACTAAATAACCCATCGATGCCATAAAATTATGAATACAATTGTTTTATGTATGGAACTTCTTTGTAGAGTCAGGACCTGACATTTCAGTCATTTTGTTTTCACAGAGTTGTCAGAATTCTTAGCAGAACTTCGTTTAAAGGCAGTTGTCTAACTTGACACGGATGTTCTGTCACTTTCATTTTTTCAATTTTTAATTTTTGTGGATACAGAGGTCTGCATTCTTTTCTTTATGCTAAATAATTATCTAATTATCTTCAGTTTCTCTGATCATTCCTTTTTGCCCGATATCTTCCTGAGCATTGAATGAAGCAGTTAATAAGGTATTTAATAAGACTTTATACTTTATTACAATTTTATATTGCATAGAGATATTTATTGTATAAAACAAGTCTGTAGAAGCAAGGGTTCAGTTAATTTTACATCCGTATCCCTTACCTGCAGAAAGGCCCCACAGGCGATCTGATTACCCCTCAACATGGGTCATCAGGCCCTTGCTAGACCAGCCTAACTGGCATCCAACAGCAAATGAACATGGCTTTTATCAAGCATGTGGCTCTGAAGGGACCTTTGTCCCCAGGTCATTATTAGGGTTAACAAGCTGGCAGCTGCACATTGTACCATATGCATCTCTACCCTTTGTTTTTTTGAGACAGTCTTGCTCTGTTGCCAAGGCTGGAGTGCAGTGGCACCATCTCGGCTCCCTGTAACATCCACTCTGAGTTCAAGCGATTCTCTTGCCTCAGCCTACCAAGTAGCTGGGAGTACAGGCATGTGCCACCACGCCCAGTTAAGTTTTTGTATTTTTAGTAGAGATAGGGTTTCACCATGTTGGCCAGGCTGGTCTCGAACTCCTGGCCTCAGGTGATCCACCTGCCTCGGCCTCCCAAAGTGCTGAGATTACAGGCGTGAGCCACCATGACCGGCTGCTTCTCTCGTTTGTAAATTGTTTATCAGTTAGTATCATGGCTTGGCACAAAACACCAGAGGTTAGAAGGACGTGGTTCTGAAGCCCCATCTGCCTCTTGCTTGAATGGGGCAATGATTTGCTGTGAATATCAGCTTCTTCATCTCCCATGGGGCTCTTTTCTCTAAATACTTTAAGATTTTGTGAAAATCAGATAATGGAGTTAAATGTTTTCAAGACTAGGGACAGTCTTCTATGTTTTCCTCATTACCTGGATTAGTGCACGCCATGTTTCAGGTATACAACTGATATTAACTTTAAGTTACTAAATTATGTATATTACTAAATATTAAAATTTATATTATATATTTTAATAAAGAAGCAAATCTGGTGACCACAAATTACCTTATGTAAGAATTTGGTGAGATGACTGGGGAAACATCCTTGGTCACTCCCTTTTACAGTGGGACTGGTTTTATGTGTGAAGGGAGCGGGTACCCACCATATGTAAAATGAGATTAAATTTAAGTTGTATTAAATTAGATCCCACAACAGAAAAGTGCACACGTCAACAGTGGAAAGATGGATAAATCACCAGGAAAAGAACACGTTGATGTAACCACCATGAAATTTGAATAGACTCAAACATCGAATAAGTCACCTCCTTCCATGCCCCGATCACTAATTGTCCATGATATCCCTAGAAACTTGTCAAAATGCATTTCACTTATTGCTTCAGGTATACTTTTGAAATGTCTGTCAACGTTAGAGTTAAATATTCCAGCTAAATGTGCGATGAATTAATCTTGGAAATATAAGAACAAATGTCTTATTTTTTAATCTATAGCAACTGAGGAAATGGGAAAGAAAACAGACGTAAAGAAAACAGATGTCCCAGGATAGAGCACAAATACAATGTGAATTGAAGGAGTTTTGTAGAGGGAAGAAAGATCGAGAGGGGTGCTAGCTAAGGCAGGAGAATGGAGAAGAGGGAGGGCATTCGTGCAGAGATACAAAGGAATTAAATGTGAATGGAGCCGAATTGAAATAACACTGAGGATATTTCATAAATGAATCCTGGTCTGTTTCTTCACTTAATCCCTCCAGGACGTTCTTCCATCTCTTTTCCATGTGTTTGATTTCAGGGTAAAGATCAAATTAGGAACCTTCTAAATAAAAAACCACCTAGGGATTAGCATATTGAAGGGAATATCCTTTATCTACATCAGCAACAATGGAGGAAACACTTTTCCTTCCATCTCTGTGTTGACACTAGAACAACATAAGGCTGAGTAACCTCTGCTTAGTCTTTGTCAACTATGTAACCGCTCTAATGTTTTCTGAGCCTTGTATCAATAAAGAAACACCAGGTCCACCAATTTTTTATGTCTCATATTTCAGGACCTTACACACAGGAGAAGCTAAAGTTACATGAATGGTGGGGTCAGTGTAGTCTTTGCTTAGTATTCCACCAAAGTTACACATCAAAGCACCACACCTAACTCCAACTAATTACAAAAATACTTGTCTTTAGCATATCAATGAAGATGTTAAGAAAATTGAGCAACAAATTCCAAGGGAACTAAGTTAATAATGTCTTGGTTTATTCATTCTACATTTGTCTATTACCATTTAAGCATAAATGGCCGTTTTCAATGAATCAATCAATATTTCCAGGAATATATTGGACTCCATGTGAATAAAGGCAGGGCAAGTATTTATAATTTCAGAGGTAAGTGATAAGAACGTTCATAAAATGTAAGAATACGGAACCAAAAATACAGTAGTATCACCTTCCTAAAATCTTCTAAATAAAACTGCTACACGTTTACCACTAGAAAATATTTTACTTGTATTGGATGTTTGAAATTAAATCATCAAGGAGGTGGCAAATGTTCCTTCCAATTTCCATTCGAAAGTTGGTCAGCAATACAGACAGGAACAACTCATGATCACACGTTAACTCATGATCACACATTAACACGGGCACTTCCAAAGGCTGCTTGGCTTGCCATGAACGGTTTCTAGGGCCACTTGACTGAGAATGCCCTCTGGAAATGTTTGTGAATCCAGTTGAACAAGTTGACTAGTGCAGAGATGCTCGCCAACTTTGCTACTGTTCCTAAGTAATCCTTGCAACAGGATGATTTTGCCCGTTAATTTTGAATTGCTAAAACCGACACTGAACATTCTTCAGAACCAATACCGTATTTTCTGTAATAGCTGCGTTACTGGCCGCAGCATCTCGGATGTTTGCACGAGTCCCCGCTGGTCCTTCCCAATCAGTCTCCACCCTGATGCTCGGGGAGTCCCCACTAGTCCTTCCTGATCACAGTCTCCAGCCTGATGCCCTGGGAGGAGCCACATCTCCCTAGCACTTTCCTCAGAGCTGCGGCCACATCTCTATTCCTCAAGCTGTAGATGAGTGGGTTGAGCATGGGGGCGAGGATGGTGTAGAAGGCAGACACTTTATCCTTCTCTGGAGTGTGGTAGGAGTGGAAGGCTGCCCCGTAGAAAATGCTCGCCCCACCATAAAGTGGGAGGGACACGTAGCAAAGGCTTTGCGACGGCCCTCAGCTGAGTTCATCCGGTGGACAGTCAGGAGGATGTGCGTGTAGGACACAGAGATGACGGATAGAGGGATGAGCAGCATCAGCACGCAGCAGGCATACATCAGGGTCTCGTAGAGCGACGTGTCTATGCACGACAACTTCAGCACGGCCGGGATCTCACAGAAAAAGTGATTGATCTCTCGGGATCTACAGAAGGGGAAACTCATGGTGACAGGAGTCAGCATGAACCCATCCAAGGAACCACCAACCCAGGAGCCGACCACCATGAATAAGCAAACCCTGCGGTTCATGAGGAGAGGGTACCGTAGAGGGTTGCACACAGCCACGTACCGGTCATAGGCCATGAGACCCAGCAGGGAGAATTCCCCTCCAATCGGGGTCAGGTAGAGGAAGATCTGAACTGCACAGCCCAGGAAGGAAATGGTCTTGTCCTTGGACAGGAGGTCCTGGAGCATCTTGGGGACAGTGATACAGATGTAGATGGTATCCATGATGGAGAGCTGGCTGAGCAAGAAGTACATGGGTGTGTGGAGGCGGGAGTCCGTGTGGATGAGCAGAATCATGACCACATTGGCTGTTACAGCCACTAGAAAGATGGAGAAGACTATTGCAAAGAGAAGCCGGGGGAAGGCAGGACGGGTGATGAGGCCTGTGAGGACGAAGTTAGTGGAGTTCTGGAGAAGACCCTCCATGCCCGTGGTCCATGACAGCTCCTTGGGCTGTAAAGGCAGAAATCTGGCAGCTTATTTAACGACCTGATACGTAGGAAGAGCCCACCAGGAATAGCATGTCAGAAGCAGCGTGAGATCAAGAAAAGATCACCTACTTCAGGATCATTTGAAATCCTGGGTTTCAGTATTAATGATCTGTATGACATTGGACAGAAAATTCTCTCAAATAATTTCATCATCTGTGAAAGGTCCTCATAGTTCTGTACTCTACAGGCTGGATGTGAGATGTAAATGTAATAATTCATACAGTACCTGGTTTAGAATCTGATTTTTACTTTGAACTATCTTCTGAATACGTTTTATAATCTTATCACTTTTACATTGAAAGTTTTGTGAGGGTGGTTCTGTGCCTTATTTCCCATTTCGCCTTGCAATACATGGTTTGAATTTAAATTGCTCTCTGCATCTCCACTGAGATGACTGTACTAAAGTCATACACAGACATCTATTTGTGACTTCAGATTGATAGAAAATATCTAGATAACTGACTTTTTTGGCTGCTGTTACTAAACAGCTTTATGAAAGTCTGAACATCAAAAGCAGTACAGATGACCTCATTTGGGGTCAGGAGCCACACTGTCTCGTGGTTAGACTTTTGTCCTGTAAAAAGAGTTCATGTTTTAAGGCATGGATTGCTGAGAACTTGTGTCTATTTGTTCTCAGAATAATTTGGAGATCAAATCTGGCAGGACGACCACCACAAACTGCTTCAGAGCAGGGCTTTAGTTTCATTATCGTGGTGGTCTTTCTGGTTGACACAATGAATTCTGCTAAAATTTTATGACCAATTACTGCATCATATAATTCAATCATGATGTAATCTTAAAATATTGTTTAGCCAAAATGTTAGAGTTTCTCTGACAGAGTGGCATTCTGAACCTGTCCTAATATTATATCATCCTAGGAATCCACTGCTAGTTGGGTTTTTCTCTCAAGTTTATTTCTGTACCATTTTACTGATCCTTCATGTTTATAAGTAAAAATAACTACAGTCGGGCAGTGGCTCACACCTGTGATCCTAGCACTTTGGGTGGCCGAGGCAGGCAGATCACCTGAGGTCAGGACTTCGAGACCAGCCTGGCCAACATGGTGAAATCTCATCTCTACTAAAAATACAAATTAGTCGGGCATGGTGGAAGGTGCCTGTAAAATTCCAGCTACTCAGGAGGCTGAGGAAGGAGAATCCCTTGAACTTGAGAGGCAGAGGTTGCAGTGAGAGCTGAGATCGTGCCATTGCACTCCAGCCTGGGGGACAAGAGTAAGACTTCATCACGAAAAAAAACAAGAAAGAAAAGCTATAGATGGTAAAGAAATTTCTGAACTCAAGACACAGCAGTATCAAACATTCCTTGAATAAATGGAATGAATTCTCATGCTTTTTTGAGTAATGTGAATGCATGTCCCTTTTATGTGTTCAGGAATACTGAGGGATGAATTGTTCCTTTTTATTATTAGATTATGGTGTGTTTCTCCTCATTTTAGTGACAGGATTACTGAAGAAACTTATTTCTGTAAAACGTTTTGGCCACCACTACTACAAATGTGAATCTTTTGGTTCCAGAATAGTCAGATTTACAGTCACTGAAGCATCAAGAAGGAATAAACTCCCCTTATGTTGAAGCAAAAACAATAGGAACAGTAGAGACAGTTTTCCTTCTTAGTGCTCGAAGATGGAGATATGAGTGATAGACCTGAAAGATGAGTAAACTTCCAAAGGGAGAAAAAAAAAATTTTTGTGTTAGTCTGTGCTGAAACTTCAGTTTATCACACCTTGGTTGAGGGGGAGAAAAAACGAATACATGATCAAATATTAACTCCTTTCAAGCGTGATAAAAGTCAGCTATTTTTGCCTTCTCTAACAGGTGAAAGATTTTCTTGTGGTAGCCACAGCTTTGAATCATGGTTCAAGAGACTAAATATAAAATTCCATTCGCAGTGGCTTTTGCAATAGCTTGCTGGAAATTATTAACCTTGCAGACAGTAAGTTTGTCTTGACCCACATCTATTGTTTCAGTTAAATGCATTATGGATATTATACATTACTTACTATAGTGTTAAGTTAGCTTACAATCATCCTCTTAAAAATATACTTTGAGAAACTGAAATAGGCAAGAATGAGACAAATGAAAATGACCTAAGAAAATAACCAGTTACTTTTGAATCAGAACATGAGCCAGAGCAAAATCAGACTCCACAAGGTATTCAAGAGGCGGCAAAACACTATTGCCTCAAATGTCTATGATAAAAGGATAAGAACGTTTTCAACTCCTAGATTTTATCTTACTGTAGGATCCCAGAAGAGGGTAAAAAAGCTGAAACAGGAGAAAGATGATTTTAGCCACCTCCCTTATTTTTATACAACCGAGACCATGTTAAAAAAAAATTAGAGGTTGCTTGTGAGTGTTGTGCATACGTGTGTGGTGTGTTCATATATGAGTGTGAGCATGGTATACGTGGTGTGTGCATCTGAGTGTGGGGATGTGTGTAGGGAACAGGCCCTGCTGAAGAGCAGAACACTACACTGCCTGGCACAAATGAGCAATTCACCCATTTCAATGAATCCAATATTTAGAACTAAATGTGACATGTTCAAATGCATGCCTAATGTTGTTCCATAGGATACTGGGCATTGCAAGTAGACAGTGAAAATATCTGCATTATGGACAAGATATGTTATCAGTTACTTCTGTTTACATTGGTTCTGAGCATCTACATTTTAACGTTACAGTTGACGCTATTGTTTACGTGTGGTTTGGCTTATTCACACATACAAGATCCTAGATTCCATTCCCCATCAGGTCATCTTTCCTCCACTATCATTCTCCACTCTAAGACCCTTAGGTTCCTTCATCAACAAGTCTTTCCAAAAAAAAAAAAAAAAGCTTTTGAAAGAAAGGAGGGAGACAGAGCTTTTATTTGCATGATCGAAGTTTCACGCCCCTTTTCCTGCTGTTCAAGGCGGGGAATGCTTTGTCTCCAGTGCAGATTAGAACATAACCCAGAACCCCTGACCCCCAGGACCAGTTGTAACATCACCCAATGATAATTATCTGGCAGGAGTGGGCGGGTGGGAAGATCAAGCCGAGAGGTGGAGGCACCGTGCGCAGGAGCTTTGCATCTGTTATCTGCACCCTTGGGGCTGATGGGTAAGGGATGAGTGAGCTCGCCAAGAGGCATTTATTCTACCTGTGGTCTGCCACATGGAGAGAAGAGGGAAAGAGAAGGAGGAGAATCTCTGCAGGGTGCCAGGTGATCAAGGCTGTATGTTTCAGGACAACAGCCCTGGAGTTGTTCTGGGAGAAGCCATAGAAATCAAGAACAACTGGTGACTCACTGAAAATTGAAGAGATCTCCAAGAGGCCAGATGTTCTTCTACCAGGGAGAAGAGCTTAGAGCAATTCATCCTGACATCCTCTTCCAGGAATTCAGCATGACTAGAGCTATGAGAAACATCTGCCAGTGTCCTTTCTGTGGCAATAAAGCTGCTAACCACAACTGATCATCTCCACTTGACACAACGTAAAGCTTGAAAAGGGAAGGGTTTTGCATTCCATCCTCAGAGACAGAATGCCTCAAAAAGTGCAAACACATTCCATGTTCAGGACCCTCAGTACTGTGTGAGCTACGAATGTTAATAGAACTGACAATATTCTTAAGGGGTATATAGTTAAGTTTGATTAATATATCAAAAATCCTCATAGAAGCAGATCATTTTAAGTCTAAAGTGGGGATTCCTAAAAATGAAGATATGTTGGGGACTTTTTAAAGGTGTTTAGCCGCAAGTAACACAGCTAATGCCATTGTGCTTTGCTCAGCTGTCAAATTGCTCTGGGCATGACACACATAGTTACTTCTCCAGACCTCAGTGTTCCTTCAGTGAAAGAATGGCATGTCACCAACATGTTATTAATCCGAAGTGCCACATAGCTCTAAGTCATCGATTATTTGTTCCTGAATGAAAAAAAGGGGGTCAAGGATAGTATATTGGGATCTTTCTCCTTTGATTAAAGCTTATAGAGAAGCTAATGGTGTGAAAGTCACTAAGAGGAGGAAGAGAAACAGGAAGTTGTGGTATTCCCCAAACCATAAAGGAATGGGGCTTTACGTGTGCCGGGTACTTTAAAAGTGTTACATATATGAAGTCATAGGAAACCAGATGCTATGCATCAGTGAGTAGTGGACAAAGGTACAGTTTCCCCTTGTCTGTGGGAGAGTTTAAGACCCCCACTGGATATCTGGAACTGCAGACAGTACTGAGACCCATATACACCATATTTTATCCCATGCATACATACCTATGATCAAGTTGAATTTATAAGTTAGGCACAGTAAGATATTAATAACTAATAAAATAGAATACCTAAAACAATATACTGTGGCTAACTTTCAGTTTGATGTGTGACAGCAAGACTTGCATAATTTTTTCTCCTTCATGATTTCAAAGATAAAGTTTTTCTTAACATAGATCTTGGCAAACTCGGCTTATGAGGTTTCTCTCAAGTCAAGAACTTTCACCTTTTTACTTAAAAGCAAGCACCTTACACAGCCTCTCTCTGGCACATCTAAATTGCCAGCTTCACTATTCCATCTCTTTGGGGCCATTAAGAAAAATTACTTGAGTTACTTGAAGACAAGCACTTTGAGTCCACAACAATCGAGTTGATAACCTAAGACAGCTACTGAATGACTTGGGGTAGCATCGACAGCGTGAATAAACTAGACAAAAGGATGATTCATGTCCTCTGCAGGACAAGATTTCACCACACTACTCAAAATGGTGTGCAATTTAAAGTTGGAGTTGATTTGAGATTTAATATTTTTTAAACGGTAGATTGCAGGTAACACTGTGGAAATGAAAGTGTTAAAAGGAATACTATGTCAGAATTCTTTACCTCACAGTTTCACCCTAGGGCTAGAGACTGAAAGGATCTTAAAGCATGAAACTTTTGAAGAATCTAAGTGATCACTGCTTTGAGAACAGTGGATCACAAGAATCAGGAGAAGACAGGAGTCAGTTCAGTAAGACAGTGCAATAGTGGAGAGGGAAACCGGTCTGATTCCAAAACTCGAGACTGAAGGCGAGAGGACATGATCAAAGACAGTGTAAATAACGTCAAAAGGCTCCAAAGCGGGAATTAGCAGGCACCTGGGGTGGAAGAGGGGAGAGCCCAGTCTACAGCTGAAGAGCCCCTGGAGAGCTGAGGTGTGTGGGGTGGAGTGTGGCTGGAAAGTGAAGGCCGAGAGACCAGAACTCAGTGTCGAGAAATAAGGTGTAAGTGGGACTTGTTTCAGTAGGAAAGTTACATGCTGAAATAGGTACTTACAAAAGATCCATCTGGCAGTTTTAGTCTTGAAAGTAAGATCAATATTAATTGCTACTCGTAAGTGTTCACAGCCACAGTGGGCTTTGGCCAGAAACTCTTCTTCTTCTACCTACACACAAGCTACTCCTTACCCCTTCGTCTACTTTCACGAATGAACGCATTTGGACCTTGCTTCCTACAATAATCAGATTTTATCCCCTTCTCTCCACAGCAACGTAGTATCCAATGATGCGAATTTTACCTTATCTCCGGTTCTAATTACATACTGCCTTATTTATCCCCCTTTATCTGCATATTTAAATGGTAACAGTTTTCTTCATTAGTAGAAGAGTAATCTACTTTCCCTCCCATCCCAACCGACAATTTGGAAATTTTCAGTGTGGAAAGTTAGGCATAAGATAGAGGTTTTGTTTAAAAAAAAAAAAAATCAGTACTATAATGGCATGTAGGTAACATTTATTGAACACTTACTATGCCAGCAATTAGTTCAGTTTGAAGAATATAGGTTTTAATGCTAGATGCCAGCTTACCTAAACTATATTGCCAAGAATATCACCAATGGACTAGAAAGAAGTGCATCTGGTTTCCTGGAACATTCAGAGTAAAAGGTCTAAATTCCAAGCTGCCAGAAGGAGGGCTGTGATTTGGATGTGCAGAGGAATGCTTCTGGGCAGCAGTGTCAGTCCGTGTGGTGGCAAATAGAAATCAAAGGATCTGGCATATGGCCCATCTAGTCCCACCCTGCTAATGCCGTAGAAGAGGAAATGGAGACTGAGGGCATGGAGGATGACACAGGAGAAGCAGTGGCGAGGTGAGCTGAGGTGAGGGGCAGACACCTGCAGCTATAAACAAATGCACTCATTACACCCCTACAGTCTGAGCTTCCAACATGTCCACATCTCCCCCTGGGCTCCAATTACTCAGCTCAACAGGCTTGTATGCACCATGCTAAGATGGCTTGGCTTCTAGGAGACCACTTTAATATAATTTTTTAAGATTATCTTAAGGCACATGTGGATGCTTTGCTTTATGGGGTAAATAAAAGGGGAAGGAAGTTGGAATTAAATAAAGAAATCATTTCCCTCCAAGCATGCAGAACGTCTTCAGGCCACACCTAAATGCATATGAAGGGAGCAATTATCATTTAACCTAAAATGTAAGTTAAAATTTTAACAAAATATTCAGAGGGCAATCTTTGCTTATCCAATATGCACCCTTGCTACCAAGTCTTAAACTTTCTCTCATTGTGAATACCAAGCACATTCTTTCCAAGTGTCAGCTCTTACACATGCCATTTTCCTTCAAGTAAATCCATTCATCTTCTTTTAAACTATTAGGTTTCCCTTAGCTTCCCACATTTCATGCTAAATGCCCTTTTCCAATTGTCTGCTTGCCAGATAGTGAATATATGTATTTATGCTTCTTAATCTTGAGAAGACCACTGCCTCAGTTGTTAGCAGATAAGCTCACAGTAAGGTGGTCTTCTAATAGTTACAGAGTAATACCTAAAGAAAACATCCCAGTGTCTGGGTAATGTTCTGTTTTTCATGAAAATCAGAGATCCTACCTCAGAGAAGCTGGGTCCAAGTCTTTCTAAAGCAGCAGTGGAATGTCAGACTTAAATACATGTGTGTAGGGGTGAGGCTAGGTCAGAAAGTCTTTTCACTAATAGATTCCCACCTCCCCCAGGAAGAATTCCTCGGTTAGCAATTAATCCAAGTTGACTGGGTTTACCATGAACTTTAGAAGCAGCCCATCCTTTCTTGCAGAGGGTGCACTGTTTTCCCAAGTGAAGGACTGGAAGTTTCTTGGTATTTCATCATGAAAATGTTTTACTGAATCTGGAAATCTCTCCACAGGAGATTTTAAGAGCAGTGATTTGGGGATAAGAGCCTTGCTCTAATTTCTTTAGAAATAGAGGCTATGACAAACTAAAAAACCTTTCTCAAGTCACCGGCCTCTTTTGTTTGGGGAGAAATCTCTGAAGTATGAACCAAAAAGCATTGGAGTCAAGTCTCAATGTAGAGGTTTCTGGTGCCAAGGTTGAGGATGCACCTGGGAAAAAGGAACAAAAGATGACAGGAGCATCTGAGATTTGTGCTTCTTCCAAAGAGGGTTGGGAGACTTCAATATTTAAAAGGGAAAGAGTGGGCATTAGAGAAAAAAAAGAAAGAGGAAGTGTGAATAAATGGAGTAGTTGCCTTCTTTGGAGGCTTTGATCAGTGTTCAATGAATTCACACTTCAGATGTGACAGGAGAGGGTTTAAAGGAACAGTCACCTGGGCATTCATCTCCTGCTCAGTGAATCTGGCTTGTATATAAGATAAGGTACTCAGAGTAGAGGAAGCAGTCAAATATGCATTTGTTTCAGGCGAGTGGAGGGATGACTCCCAGGCCTGTCTTTGTCAAGATAGGCCATTCATTTACATTGTCATGCATGACATTCAACAGAATGGTTTTGGGGTAAAGATCTTTGGGCCAGCAAGGAGTTTCCTTGCTAGCAAATTGTGAGGGGAGGGCCCTTGGGGAGGTATGTAGCCTTCTACCTCTGTAGCTATCCATTCGGGAACAGTATGGAATCTGTAGCCATACAGTTGGGAACAGATATGGAATATAGTTTTGCATGACAGTTCCCAAGCTTGACTTTTCCCTTATGGCTTAGTGAGTTTGGGGCCCCAAGAGATTTTCCTTCTATCTCCTACCTTCTATTTTCACAGAAGTGGCATTTGTCACTTACTCGGGTTAAGTGTTTTTCAGAATTATTTGTCTTACACGTAGTACAGAAGAATTCAGTAGGAATAAAGGAGACATGAGAAATGAGAAGGTGGAATACTACAAATTAAGCTCTTCTCTGTGAAGATGTTAAAATTGTGTAGGCGAATATGTTGCAATGATAAAAACTGTTGGAATCATTAGGCAGACAAACCTGTACAGAATTCAAGTAATCTGCTACATTCTGATGTACAGAAGATAACCGAGTCCGTAACTAAAACGAGATCGAATTATGTAAGATTTAGTGAGTAGCACTATCCACAAGTATCTACAGTTCAAAGTCAGACGTATCAACTTCAACATTCTCCAGTATTTCTCTGGTTTGAACCAACTTTCCAGTAAGTCCAGAATCTATTTAACGCATCCTGGCGATTGATCAGCATCAAGACTGCAAACTTATCTTACACAGTATCTTCCCCAAACATGATGATCTGAATATTTAGAGAAAAACTTTACAGAACTAAGGTAGTACATGCAATTGTTCAGCATTTCCTTTTATGTAGTAAGTATGGGGAAATAGGCATACATCAGACTTTCTAAACTGGAGGTATTCTATGTTCTGTATTTCAAACTTGTTTTCTGAACTAAACAGTACAGGCAGGGAGTGTCTATGAATTCAAACAAGGTAGAGTGGATTCGGCATGGAATTACCTCTTGTTGGCAGAAGGATAAGGGTCAGTCCCTATAATGAGACTTTTTAAAGTACAGTGATAGGTGAATAGTTTGGAGATCTAGAAATAGACCAGCCTGAATCTGTAAATGCCTAAATACTAATGTCAGTTGACAGCAGCTTCATTATGCAGGAAAGCTGCTAAGAAAATAGAGATCCAGTGACTTCAATAGGAGAGCTTGCATCATGGCGACGGCTAGTACTCCCATTCAGGAGATAAATTGACACTGTCTCTGGGGTCTTTGTCCCTAGCCTGCAATTACAGTTCATACAAATGTGACAAACTCCACCTTAAAAACGTAACCACTCAATTTACAAATTAAAATAAACACCCAGATAAGCCAGGTTGCTGGCAGCTGCAACTTAAATTGCTTTTACTTTGTTCATGACATTGTTTTAAAAGTTTCTCTTTCCACTTCCAACTTTTAGGCTTTTCTCTTGAAATAGAAATCCAAGATTTCTAAGGAAGTATTGTCTTGCAAAAGATACCATTTTGGGCCATTCCCCATCACTCAAGTATTAGTATGTAATCATTGTCTTTCTTGTAACTTGTAATACCTAAGAAGGCATTGCAAGCATTTAAAAATATGTAACACGGATTAGTAAAATAAGGCAGATCTTTGAGTTACTTCAAGTAGTAAGACCTCCTTTTCTCGTTCCAGTATTCTCACAAGGGCCCACGCCGATTCCGGGGGCAGTGGGGGGGGAAGGAATCAGACCCTGCAGTCTTGCTGTGCTGCAATCTATTGGCTCTTTCTCACGTAATTCGTATTTACCTCACTGGTGTTTAAATTAGTGGGGGTTGGAATTCAGGTTTTCCGAGACTGAAGCTTATGCAATCTGGGGCGTCTTAAACAGGCTACAAATGATGATTGCACAGGTATAATCTCTTCAGTGAAACTCCAACAAATTACACCTTTAAAAAGCTGACAAATACCACAAAATACGTAACACCAACTTAAGTCTTAACTGGCTGAATTACCACTTGCCATTTTTTCCAACAACTGGCTACATTACTATGTGCTCTAATATTTTCTATAAAGATGATTCAATCCTAGTATGGTTGGTTGAAATTTTTAAAATTTTTGGTAGTTTAGAAAATTCTTTGGGTCTTCCACTTTGTTTAGGATTGAGGTCCAATCTGAGAAACACTGTTAAATTACTTTTACGTATGACCTGCCTTAGCGTCCCCCAAGAGTTGACCTTAGAAAATATTTGAAACTGACAAAAATGATTCAGAGCAGTCTGAAGAATGTGAGCTTCGCAAAATGTTTTAGGCTGGGAGACACTAGCATGAGAATTCAGTAACCCCTATCCAGCCCCACTCACACACATGCCTGGGGTTGTTTAAAGGAATTTTTACACTTGTCCCCTCTGTAGTTCCCAGACTAGCTGATAAGTTACCTAAAATTTTACAAGTTGTACAATATGACCTTTACCAATTATCTTCATGTTCTTAGAACGTGTGATACAAAGAACGTATAGCTGACCGATAGCTAGGAAAAAAGTGTCTAGCTGATCAATAGCTTATATCAGCTTTAGAACTTCCCTTTTCCCTTAGAAGCCCCATTATAACTGCTGTTAGCTGGAGCATTTACTTAGGGTTAACTAGAATCTGTCTCTCAGGTTGCATTTCCCAATCTTGGCCCAAGTGAACTCTCCTTATGTTAGTTTTGCCTCCGTTTGTTCCTTTAGGTTAATACAACAACCACCATCCCTATCTCCAGAACTGTTTCCTCATCCCAAACAAATCCTCTGTTCCCATTAAACTATTTCTCCTTTTCCTCATCTCTGGTAACGTCTATTCTGTTTCTATGGATTTTCCGATTCTAGGTACCGTAGCAAACTTGTACAATTACTGCTCGAGACCGTCACTACAGCGGTTACTGCTTGAGGCCCTCGTGACAGGACTGAGCGAAGGGAGGAGGTAGCGATGGTGGGGGCGGGGGGGGGGGGAACCGTTTTCAGGCCAGGCCGAGCTCGGGAAGAAGCGCTCCCAGCTCCCAGTGAGCAAGGGCAGCCGCCGAGCTCCTCCGCCCTCCGCATTTATCCAGTGGGAAGAGCAGGGAGGACCCGATGCATCAGCTGCGCGATGATGACAGGTGCACGTCGTTGGATGAGACTTTCCGACGCAGCTGATGACACTTGTGCCTGCGCGTGGCGCCCTCAGCACAACCTCCGCGCGCAAACGCATCTGTCAGTTTCCCAACGTCCTGCGTTTGTGAGAAGCAGCTTTGCCGCCTGCTCGTCCCGCCTCCCGTGAACCCAGCTGATCGCGACCCTCACGCGGCCTCCAACTTTCTGTTTCTGAATTGAGATCTGTCCCTATGAGATGGGGGTGATGTCAGCGGGACTCCGGCGGGTCCTCGGCCCCGAGGGCACCCACGTCTGTTCACCTCCCGTAGAGACGGGCATGTCCTCGTCCCCACGTTAGGAACCACGAAAGCAAAGGCTTCTGCGGCTGCAGCCTCCGCTCCACAAGCTGCAGCTCAGCTTCTGCCTCTGCCTAAGGGCTGCGGGGTAAGACTTTCTATCCACCGCGAAAGATAAGCTCTTTCTGGTCAACAGAAGGCACAGAAAACGAAACAAATCGAGGCTTATCCCTCTCGGGCAACAGAACAGCAAAAAAGCAGCCCCTCAGCCTCCTGTCTGCACTGACACAGGCGGGTCTGTTAGGGGCTAAGGGTTGTGACAGATCTTTCTCCTACTGGTGCTTCCAAAGCCCTGACCTCCTGGCTTCTCACCTACAGAAGGTTACAATTTACAGGGAATGAGCAACAGTTGCTAAATATATTCTCCTGGTTCGAAACCCAGAGATCTTGTGACGTTACCACCACCTGAACTTCTCCATAATCCGAAGCAAGAATTCCCGGGACTTGAGTAACGCCCCGCAAGTGAAGGCGACTTTTACCTAAAATTGATCCCATCTACCCTGTCGGCAAAGTCCCCGAATGCCAGTGTCAATCAAGTTTCTCTAACGTAGCCCGTTCATTTGGGAGATCGAATCCTGTGCTTCCAGGTGTTTGAGGGGGACTCAAGGCACCTCCGGAAACCCCCCGAGACGGAGTTGTGGCCTGGACCGGGGGTGCCCCCTTGTTGGAGGTGCCCCCTTGTTGGAGGTGCCCCCTTGTTGGAGGTGCCCAGGTCCAGGCCCGCGTCTCGTTTCCCGACAGGGGGTGCCGCTTTGATGAAATTGGGTGGCATTGATTAGCCCAGTGATTTCCCTTATTGCAACGAGGGCACAGTCCTGGCGCTTTTTCTGTTGAGAGAAGTAAGATCCCTTCTGCCCAGAGGTCTGACGGCCCATTCTCTTTTGAAACGTCCGATTTTCTACACTTACAACTTTCCTGCTCTAGGGCTCAACCCTGGGGCTTTTAGATCCGTCAACTACCAAGATTAGCCGTTGCCTGAGGCAACAGTGTAAAGCAACGAAGCTCAGTTCCCACATCTTGAAAAGCTCTAAGAAAACCTCCTAAGCTTTCTGCACACCTCACAGGTGCCACTGCACGTTCTCAGTCCACGTTTGTATTCCCATAAACCAAAGTGAGCTTTTCTGTAGCCACAAAAGCTGGTGCGAGCCAGTTTTCATTCTCCCTCATCTACTGCTTTTGATAGGTGCTGTAAGTGGGGCAAAAACTTATCTCAGGCTCGGAGATAGAAGATGGTGTGTACCAAACCCCAAACGAAAGGAAAAAGCCAAATTCTTCCCCGTTACCCCGATTCAAAGACTTCCCATTTTTCAAGCCTCTGGGACACTGACCAGGACTTTTTAGGGCACTAGCCTTATGCTGCTGCTGGCGGACTCGTAACGGGGTTTCTCCTTCCTCTGGCTAATTTGTTTTTTCTGTTCCAGCAAATCTTCCTCATTCAAGCCCCTATAGGACCCTGCAGGTCTCTGCTAGTCTTTATCCCTGTCCCCACGGTCCCTGTTAGTTCCTGCAAGTTCCTGTCTTTTCCTACCTATATTCTGTCTTCATCTCTATCCCTACTTATTCATCCCTCCAGGCTTCTTCAGGTCCCTGCTCGTCCCTGGACGTCCCTGTTCAGGCCCCACTTGGGAGACTTGTACAATTACTACTTGAGACCATCACTACAGCAGTTACTGTTACCCCCTGAGACCGTCATCACAGAACTGAACGAAAAAATGAACGTAGAAACAGTAACGAAAGATAAAAGAAAACTTTTTAAGGAAAGGCTGAGCTTGGGGAAGAAGAAGGAGAGAGATCCCAGCTTGGAGTGAGCAAGTGCAGCCGCGCGAGCTTCTCGGGCCTCCGTATTTATTGGGTAGAAAGAGCAGGGACGAGGACGTCACGATTGGTCAGCTACTTGATTGATTACAGGTTCACATCGTTGCTATCAGACTTTCAGACGCACCTAATAACAAGAAACACTTGTGCCTGGGGCGTGACTGCCCTCAGCGTAACCTCTGCGTGGCAAACGCAGTTTGTCAGTTTGCGAACATTCTGCATTTATGAGAAGCAGTTTTGCTGCTAACTCACCCAGCCTCCCGTGGGGTACTGAGCTCATCACGACCCTCACTCTTTTGGCCTCCAACAGGGTACCTCATATGAGTGGATCATACAATATTTGCCCTTATACTTATTTCACTTCACATAACATTTTCAGGGTTCATCCATGTGGCAGAAAATATCAGAGTTTAATTCCTTTTGAAGGCAGAATAGTATCACATTGCTTGTATATATCACATTTTGCTTATTTATTTGTCTGTTGATGGACACAACCTTTTGGCTATCGTAAATAATGGAGCTATGAACACTGTTGTACAATTTTCTGAGTTCATGATTTTAATTCTTTTGAATTCAAACATAATTTTGAAATTCTTTTGAATGCTATCTTCGATAAGTTGAGACATATACATGTGTTGTGTGAGTCACTGAGATTCTGGGGTGTTGTATGTGAGTCCTATGAAGGACTCAGTGAGAGCAGGCTGGTGCACTGTTCTCACTTTTTATGGATGGGTAGGAATATGTTTAGGGCTAGAATGACAAAACATTGGCTATTTACCTTGAAATACTTTAACGTAATAATAAAGGGAGTTTAAAAAGGAACTGATAGTTTGAGATACTGAAGAAATAGAAATAGATTCAGAGATTAATGAAGACAGATACTTAGAGCCAGAACTACAGTTAGAAACAGAGATACAGATTCAATGTTCTCTCTCTCCCAAGATAGACAGATAGCTAGATAGCTGGAGGGTATGAATACAGTCTGGCAAGCTGATTCTTAAAAAGATGATCAAAGAGCCAAGAATAGCAGCCAAGATAATGTTAAATAAGAACAATGCAGATAAATTGTCATACCAGAAATTCAGATTTACTTTCAATTTAAACTGTTAAACAGTGTAAAATTCACACATCACAAAACAAGCCAAAAAAGAAAGAATAAAGAGTTCAGAAATAGGTCCATGCATCTACAGAAGTTTTATGAAGCCTTATTTCATCTGACAAATATTTGCTGAATTTATACTATGTACAGACATCTATTGAACTATGAAGACCCTTGGGATATATTTGTTTGCAAAATAGGTGCCTGTCCTTATGAAGCTGCCCACGTAGCCCAGAGGCAGTGACAATAATAAACAGAAGAAAGAAGTTAACTATATAGTCTGTCAATGTCAAATGGTATAGAGAAAGGGAAAAAGTAGAGTAGATGAAGGGAGAGAAAGAATGGCTGAAGCTGTGGTAATATTTGTTGCTTTTTACGATGTCATCGATAGCATAGATCTCTGGGAATTATAACATTTGAGCGGTCTTGAGGAGATAAAGAATTTAGCCCTGAAGAGAGTGTTGGGGTGGGAGGGATCCCAAGTGGAGAAAAAAAAAAAAAAACCTGGTAGGACAGGCCTGAGGTGAGAGTGTACGTGGCTTATTCAAAGAATGACAAGAAGGCCAGGATGGCTGGAGCAGTGAGGGAAACAGTGGCACGAGCAGACATCTAAGAGGTAATGGGGCAGAGGGGCATGTAAAAGGGCCCCGTAGAGCTTACTGTAAGAATTTTAGATTTTACTCCAATAAACGGTGAGCTAGAGTGGGGTTTTAATCACCAAATGGCATGATCTGATGTTTCTTCAACTGCTGCTTTAGAAATAACCCTTAGAGGATTTAAGTAGAGCAGGAACATATTGTAGAAATGGTTGGAACCTGGGTGTCTTCTGAAGGTAGAGCCCACAGGATTCCTTTACTAGTTGGATATCGGTTTCAAGGGAAAGAGAAGCACCAGGGGCAACTCTAAGGGCTTGGATTGAGCAACTGAAATTGTGGACCTCCTACCAGTGGGCCTCAGGAAGACGCAGCTGCAGGAAGTTTAGGGTGGGAAGAAAGAGGCGCAGATCAGTTTGGTGAACGCCAAGTTTGTTTTGAACTGACGTCATTAATACATAGATGTTACATAATACACGTTTATAGCTAAGAACCCCAATGAGCTTAACAGAGAAAAGGTACAGAAAAAAAAGGAACAGGACCAGTAACTGAGCTGGGAGCCCTCCAATATTAAGAAGTGAGCCTGGAGAAATGACACGAGGTGAAAAAAAAATTAAAAGGAAAAGCAAAACAGGGAGTTAGGAAAAGCCGTCAGTACGGTGTACTTGAAGACAGATGAAAATGCAACAAAACAAAACACACACGTCTTCAATCGAGGGAATAAACAATTATATCAAAACAAGGAAAAAAAACAGACAAACAAAAACTGTGCTGATGGCCCTAGCACAATAAGGCCTGAAGGATTTGATTTATCCATAAAGATACATAAAGATCATTGAAATGAGAGGTGAATATCCTGAATAGAGAGGACAGTGGAGGAATTGGGGAGACCAAGAACAGGCAAAGCTTTTGTGGAATGTGACTATAAAGGAGACAGAGATGTCACTGCAGATCCGGGAAAAATAAATTTATCAGGTTGTATTGGGAAAATTGTTTGTTCATATGGAGAATGGAAAATTTGCCCAAGGTCACATATCACAAATATGTTTTAGGTGAGTTAAAAACTAAAAGGTGAAGAAAGAAAAAAAAAACTGAGCTTTTAGAAGATAAGATAGGATAATATTTTCTCAACTTCAGCTTATGAACAGATTAGTTAAGACAAAAAGAACTAATATAAAGTAAAATATTGGTAGTTCAATTTACAAATAAAATTTAAACACTTGGATAGGTCACAAACTAGCAGATGTGTAACAAAACTGAAAACAAAATATCCAGCACGTGTATAAAAAAATTCTTACGTGTCTATAATAAAAGGCCAAAATTTGATGGCAAATGGGAAAAATACTTGAATAGGTACTTTACAAAAGAGAAACTCTAAATGGCTGATAAAGAAAAGTTACTCAACCTCACTATAAGTCAGAAAAATACATACCCATCAATTCTACCCATAGGTATATGCACTATATTTTCTGCATTTATATATGAAAACATAAGAACATAAATGTCAATAGCAAAAGCATTTATAATAGCCCCAAGCCGAAAATAACATACGTACCTAATAACTATAGAATAAATATATCAAGATATTCATTCAATGACATTCCATGTGCTAAGGAAAATCAGCAAACTATACAAGATGAGTTGAATATCACAAAAATTATATTTAGCAAAAAAGTCAAAATAATATATTCAAAGTAACTTCATTTTTAAAGTTCAAAAATAGGCAAAAGTAAACTCTTGTTTACAGATAGATACCGTATTAGTCTGTTCTCATGCCGCTATAAAGACATACCTGGGCCTGGGTAATTTATGGAGAAAAGAGGTTTAAATGACTGATAGTTGCTTAGGCTTTACAGAAAGCATGGCTGGGGAGGCCCCGGGAAGCATACAATCATGGGGGAAGGTGGAGGGAAGCAGGTACAATCTTTACAAGGCTGAGCAGGAGACAGAGCGAAAGGGGAAGTGCTTCACACTTTTAAGCAACTAGATCTCATGAGAACTCACTGAGAATCATGAGCACAGCAAGGGGGAATCCACCGCATGATCCAATCACCTCCTACCAGCTCCCTCCCTGAACACTGGGAATTACAATTCAACATGAGATTTAGGTGGGAACACAGAGACAAACCATACTGATACATAAGATGTAAAACTGTGAAAATAATAAAGGAAACTAGTCACCTATCAGCTAAACAGAGAGTACCCGATTCATTCAGGCCAAAATGTGGAAGTATTACTAACCACAGGTTCTTGGGCTCCTGTGCAGTAGAAATGGACATAGACCAAGCAAGTTTCCCAGATCATTTGTCGAACAGGGTGTCCTTTCCCCACTTTTATGTTTTTATTTGCTTTGTTGAAGATCAGTTGGCTGTATATTTGGTTTTATTTCTGGGTTCCCTATCCTGTTCCATTGGTCTATACACATATTTTTTATACCACTACCATGCTATTTTGGTGACTATAACCTTATAGTATAGTTTGAAGTCGGGTAATGTGATGACTGTGGATTTGTTCTTTTTTCTTAGTCTTGCTTTGGCTATGTGGGCTCTTTTTTGGTTCCATATGAATTTTAGGATTGTTTTATCTAGTTCTGTGAAGAATGATCGTAGTATTTTCATGGAAATTGCATTGAATTTGTCCATCGCTTTTGGCAATATGGTCATTTTCACCCTATTGATTCTACCCACCCATGAGCATGGGATGTGTTTCAATTTGTCTGTGTCATTTATGATCTCTTTCAGCAGTATTTTGTAGTTTTCCTTGTGGAGGTCTTTCACCTCCTTGGTTAGGTATTCCTAAGTATTTTATTTTATTTTGCAGCTATCGTAAGTTGGGTTAAGTTCTTGATTTGAATCTCAGCTTGGTAGCTATTGCTGTATACCAGAGCTACTGATTTGTGTACATTAATTTTGTGTCCTGAAACTTTGCTGAATGTGTTTACCAGTTCTAGGAGCTTTTTGGATGAGTCTTTAGGGTTTTCTAGGTATATGATCATATCATCAACAAATAGTGACAATGTAACTTCCTCTTTACTGATTTGGATATCCTTTATTTCTTTCTCTTGTCTGATTGCTCTGGCTAGGACTTCCAGAACTCTATTGAATAGAAGTGGCAAAAATGGGCGTCCTTGTCTTGTTCCAGTTCTCAGGGGGAATGCTTTCAACTTTTCCTTTTGCCTGTTCAGTATAATGTGGGCTGTGGGTTTGTCATAGGTAGCTTTTATTACCTTACAGTATGTCCCTTGTATGCTGATTTTGCTGACGGTTTTAATCATAAAGGGATGATGGATTTTGTCAAATGCTTTTTCTGAATCTATTGAGATAGTCATGTGACTTTTGCTTTTAATTTTGTTTATGTGATGTATCACATGCATTGACTCATATATGTTAAACCATCCCTGCGTCCCTGTTATGAAACCCACTTTATCATGTTGACTTATCTTTTTGATATGCTGTTGAATTCTGTTAGCTAGTATTTTGGTGAGAATTTTTGCATGTATGTTCATCAGGGATATTGGTCTGTAGTTTTCTTTTTTTTTGGTTATGACCTTTCCTGGGTTTGGTATTAGGGTGATACTGGCTTCATAGAATGATCAGGAAGATTTTCCTCTCTGTCTTGTGGAATAGTGTCAGTAGGATTGATGCCAATTAATTCAGCTGTGGATCCATCTGGTCCCAGACTAGTTTTGTTGGCATTTTTTAATTACCATTCCAATCTTGCTGCTTGTTACTGGTCTCCTCACAGTTTCTATTTCTTCCTGGTTTAATCTAGGAGCATTGTATATTTCCAGAAATTTATCCATCTCCTGTAGGTTTTCTACTTTATACACATAAAGGTGTTCATAGTAGCCCTGAATAATCATTTGTATCTCTGTGGTATCAGTTGTAATATCACCTGTTTCATTTTTAATTGAGCTTATTTGGCTCTTCTCTCTTTTCGTCACTAATCTTGCTAACAGTCTATCAATTTTACCTATTTTTTCAAAGAACCAGCTTATTGTTTCATGTAGCTTTTGTACTTTTTGTTTCAATTTCATTTAGTTCTGCGCTGATATTTGTTATTTCTTTTCTTCTGCTGGGTTTGGGTTTGGTTTGTTCTTGTTTCTCTAGTTCTTTGAGGTGTGACCTTAGATTGCCTATTTGTGCTCTTTCAGACTTTTTGATGTAGGCATTAATAGTGTGAACCCCATGTGATTCAGGAATTCCATTACTAAGGATATGTCCAATTTAAATGAGTATGTCAAAGAGATATCTGCACTCCTATGTTCACTGCAACATTATTCACAACAGCCAAGTTATGGAATCAACCTAAGTATCCATCAGTGGATGCACAGATACAAGGCATATATCCACAGTGAAATGTAATTCAGCCTTTAAATAGAAGAAATTCTTGTTTGTTTGTGTCAATGTTGTGTATTGTGTTGTATTTATCAGAATTATATTATAATTATAACAGGAAAGTGGAAAAATGATTATGGACCTTTTGAGGTGGAACTGAAATCAGAAATACTAGTATGAACCTATGATTTATACATATATATCCAAGAGCCAGAGCAATGAGGAGCCAGAAATGAGCTGCGGTCACCAGCCTGCGTGTGGAAAGTGAAGAACAGCCTCTACCTGAGATTACGACAGGGAAAATCGTTCCTCCCTTCATCAATTTAAGCCCCTCAAGCACGCTGCATTATGTTCAGCTACCTGGAGCAATGGTCTACATTATATTTCATACTCTTTTCTGCAGGAGGCGACAGAAGATTGGTTCTGCATTTTTGTCAAATTTCTTGTAGGGCCAAGCACAGTGTGGCTCACACCTGTTATCCCAATGCTTTGGGAGGCTGAGGCAGGAGGATCACTTGAGGCCAGGAGTTTGAGACCAGCCTGGGCAACATAGAGACACCCTGTCTCTACCAAAAAAAAAAAAATGAAGAAATTAGTTAGGCATCATGGCATGTGCCTGAAATCCTAGCTACTTGGGAGACTGAGACAGGAGGATCATTTGAGCCCAGGAATTTGAGTTTACAGTGAGCTGTGATTGTACCACTGCACTCCAGCCTAAGCAACAGAGTGAGACCCTGTCTTTTAAAAAAAAAAAAATCTGGTAGGACATCATCCATAATGTTCAGAGTTCTATATAAAAAATTCCTATAATAAATCTCTCTCAAAGGTTTGTTCTGTTGATGATCTAACGTGCTTTGTGTGTGCTAATTCCCTCTCAAAGACAGCCACAGCCATAAATTAGTTTCCTGGTACAGTGACCCTCCCCTTCAGCCATTGTATAACTCAGCTTTGTAATATTTTCCTTAGCGTAACAGTTCCAATAGTCACACCATTTAGGACCAAACCAATGTATACATCACATGTATTGATTGATGTCTTAGGTCTCCTTAAAATATGTAAAATGAAGCTGTAACCCACACACCTTGGGCACGTGTTCTCAGGACCCCCTGAAGTTGCATCATGAGTCATGGTCCTCACATTTGACTCAGAATAAAATCTCTTCAAATATTTTTTTTGTCAACAAAAGATATCTATAAATGAGGACTACTGGCACTGTCACGCTAACGAAAAAGAGACTTTGCAGATGGATTAAGGACCTTGAGATGGGAAAATTATCCCAGATGATCTGGGTGGGCCCAGTGTAATCACAAGAGTTCTCATAAGAGAGACGAAGGAGGAGTTAGGGTCATGTGATATTGGAAGCAGAGAGTGGAGTGATGTACTTTGAAGATGGAGGAGGGAGGTACAAGCCAAGCAGTGCGGTGGCCACTAGAAGCTGAAAAAGACAAGGAAATGGATTTTCCTCTCAGAGTCTCCGGAGAAAGCAGCCCTGTTCCCGTCAGCTCAGTGCAATTCTTTTCAGACTCAAGCCTCCGGAACAAGGAATGAAATTGCTTTCTAAGCCACTACTTTTGTGGTAATTTGTTTTGGCAGCAATTGAAAACTGATACAGGTTATTTAAAAAATGAACAAAGAATTGCTACCAAAGTCTCAATTTCTACAAGGAATAAACCAGGCAGCTTGATTATTTCACCTCCAGAGAGATTGGATTCAAATCTCAACTCCACTATTTACTAGATGGACAAGTTAGTAACCTCTTTGTGCCTCAGTTTCCTCATCTATAAAATGAGAATAAAATAGTACAGTACTTGCATTATGGGGCTTTTGTGAGGATCAACTGAGTTAATACATGTAATGCACTTAGACCAGAGGCAGGTATGTAGTAAACCCTCAACAAATGTTAGGAAATTCCACTTTCTTCTCGTGAGAAACAGAAGAAATTAATTCTTACTCACTGATAGGCAGAGCACTGCAAAGACCCATATATCACCTCCCGGATCAACTCTGGACATGCAACAGCTGAAAACAATATGCAAATACTTGAAAGCTCTGTGTCCGAAATGCACGTTCCTTGCTTTCTAACATTTCCATTAAAGAAGAACAGCCTCACTCCCCCAAATGAGCTAAGACGGTTGGAATTTAGATGTCACCATGAATCTGTAATTTCTGTTCTGGAAAAATCAGCAAAAGCAGTCAAAACACTTCCCAGCGGGGGTGGTCATGCGACCTTGACGACGGAGGCTAAAATAAGTGTTCCCCTTTGATCTAGCTCAGAGCCCAAGCGAACTGGGTTTGTTCTGAACTCCCTGACCAGTTTAAGAAAGCAGAAATCTTCACATTCAGGCACAGGGAAGGAATAACTCATGGGTTTCAGGGAGTTACTTGAGACTGTGCTTCTTAGATGGTAACTGGCAAGAAAACCCTTTTGGCTGGTCTCTAGCTTGTAGTCTGCACTCCTCTCATTGCAATTAAGATGGATTAGTCAGGACAGGCTAACAGGTGCACCCTAAGCCCTCATATTCCAGAGACTTAACACAGAAGTGTTTCTTCATTACCCACATAATGGCATTCACGGCTGGGACGTTACTTTACGTGGATCTCCTCTAAGTAGCAACTTAAGGACCAGTCTTCCCTATACTGGGTCTTAGCCCTCCTCAGACACAAAGTGCGTCCCACTCAGTCAACATGCAGAGAGAGCATAAAGGGTCATGTCTGAAAGGGTTCCATTCCAGGATACTGGAGAAGGGTACTCACTTTGGCCCACATATAGCTCGAAAATTGCTGCGAGATGTGGTCTAGCCGTGTGCCAGGAATTTGGAGAATCAAGGGGGCAATTTGAGCCTACCACAGGGTTACTTAGTTGTGGGATCGGCACCACAAGAACATCATGCAAGTTTGAATCCTGTAAAAGCTTTTCCTCTCTTGGACTCTCTGCATGTTCACAGGCATTTATGAAATGTTGCTGTGGCTGCCGCGGTTCCAAACCCTGCCATGTGAGGACACAGCCCTCTTGGCTCTCCATGCATGCACCTCCGTCTTAAAACTTAGCATTTAAAACTACCTTCACAGACCACCTCTGCCTGCATCCTTTATCCTGATACCCATCCATCCTTGAAAGCAGAGGTATCCAGAGTGTATGGCAAGAATTTCACACACAGGGACCTGAGGTCAGGAGAGTCCGTTGCACCTGTGATTTTACAATCTGTGGGAAAGGACCCTCCCACAAATGTGATTTGTTCATTCAAAATACTTTTCCCTGGCAATGGGCAGTTAAGGTTCAAAGGTGGGAATTGAGAATATCAAGAAACAGGTGCATTCCAGGATGTGTGGCTGAGGATATAGTTTGATTCACACAAAGATGGCAGCACAGGGATTCTTTTTTTTTTTTTTTTTTTCTTGTTGGTGGCCAGCTGCTTCTTCAAAACCAGCAGGTGAATCTCTAATCTCTAGGCATTCTTTTGTTGTTGTTTTTTTGGGGGGTATCTGCATTTTTTTATTATACTTTAGGTTTTAGGGTACATGTGCACAATGTGCAGGTTTGTTACATATGTATCCATGTGCCATGTTGATTTCCTGCACCTAAATATCAGGAAACAACAGGTGCTGGAGAGGATGTGGAGAAATAGGAACACTTTTACACTGTTGGTGGGACTGTAAACTAGTTCAACCATTGTGGAAGTCAGTGTGGCGATTCCTCAGGGATCTAGAACTAGAAATACCATTTGACCCAGCCATCCCATTACTGGATATATACCCAAAGGACTATAAATCATGCTGCTATAAAGCACAGGGATTCTTATAGATGCCATTTAGACTTCAGTGTGCTACTTGGGTTGAAGAAAGAAGCCATTAGAAGAATGAATAGGATTTTTTTAACCTCAAGTACAAACAAGTAATCACACACATACTTCTGGACATATCAGCTCTTTAATTCTCTGATGTTGTGGGTAGGCAGTGTTGGGGGAAAGAGACATTCAAGGTCTCCAACTTTTTCAGGTTTATAGAAGTGCTTGGAAATGTTCGTAGATGGGCTTGGAAGTGCCTCAGAGATCAAAGCAAGACTTTCAGCAGAAAGAGAGCAGTCAGAATTGATGGGATGATGGACGTCAGGTGGGGGCTTCCACTACTGCTGCCTGCACAGCCGGTATGGATTTTTACATTATCTATCACTTCCATATCCTTTAAGTTGCAAGCAGTTTCAGTTGCACAACCCATACCAAATACTGGTAGGACACCACTAGCTGCAAAGAGAAAGATCCAGGGGTTAGTCTTGTCTCTCATCTTGTCTCCCCTCCTCACCCACAACCTCAGGTCAACCTATCTGCATCCTCTGTGGAAGAAAAGGGTGTGCAGAGTGCCCCAGAATCCCTGTCTGTCTGTCTGTCTGTCTGTCTGTCTGTCTCTCTCTCTCTCTGAGGCTCATAGGAGAAGAACGGAGGCCTGCCAACAACCATGTGAACCAGCTTGAAAGCAGACCCTTCATCCAAATGACCACCGCCCCTGCCAACACCTTAACTTCCACCTCATGGAGGACCCTGGGCCAGAACCATCCAGCTATGCCACATCCAGATTCCTGACACACAAAAACTGTAAAATAACCCTTTGTTGTTTTCAGCTCTAAATTTTGGGGTAACTAGTTATCCAGCAATAATTGGCTAATATACTACACCCTTTAGGAAAATGATCACCAAATGCTTGGGTAAGTATCGATACCTGTGCCTACAAACACAAGACACTTTGTCTCTTCCCCTCTACAGGTGAGGTTGGTTGGTTGGCAGGTTGAACCCTGGTCACTGTAGCAGGCAGGACAGGTAATGCCATTGGGATCTGAGGACTTCCGAGCCACTGAATGAAGACAGAAAAAATGTATCTTAAGGAATAGGCAGATAAGAGTTCATTATTTATCCCCAATATCATGGTTATTCTAGGATTTCTACACACACACACACACACACACACACACAAATTACAACCAGGATGGCATGGGGGGAGGGAAGAGGATTGTAGGTATTACTTGTTTCCATGTAAAGTAATAAAAAACATGTATTAGGAATTCAGTGTTATTTTCCCTTTTCATGAATCACCCCCTCTCTGCCCTGACTGGAGACAAGTATTTAAATAATGGTAGAGAAGATAATCTGTGGTCTAAAAAGATACGACTGAAGGACTGAGGAATTAAATGATGAGGAGGGACAAGTCTTTCAGTGGGAATCGAAGAGAAAATTATTTAAATCGACCGACTCACATTTAGAGAAAATCCCCGAACCAATCCCTGCCACCCACTGTCACCCAGTCTCCCCCACTGTCACCCAGTCTCCCCCACGTCTCCCCCACTGTCACCCAGTCTCCCCCACTGTCACTCAGTCTCCCACTGTCACTCAGTCTCCCCCACTGTCACTCAGTCTCTCCCACTGTCACTGAGTCTCCCCCACTGTCACTCCGTCTCCCCCACTGTCACTCAGTGTCCCCCACTGTCACTCAGTCTCCCATGCAGGGGAGTGACTGGTGTCTATCCGTGCTGTGTCACTCAGTCTCCCATGCAGAGGCCAGACGTGTGTCTATCTCAGTTTCCCATGCAGAGAGGGACTGGCGTCTATCCGTGACCTCCACAGGAAGCACGGCCACCCATTGTCACCCAGTTTCCCATGCAGGGGAGGGACTGGCATCTATCCATGACGCTCCACAGGAAGAAGGACAAAGCAACGTCAGTGGGTATCTCAGAAGCAGAAAGATGGGTTGTGGACCGGTTCTTAGAAGGCAGAGGCTAAAATCAATGGGCTAGGAGTAGGAGCAGGAAGGGAGGGAGAGCACAGAGCTGAGCTGGTCCTCACCTTGGAAGTCCGCTTTGTTGCAATTTTCAGTTTGGCAGCATCGATAGCCATACCCAAATGTGTACCCATTCCCCAGTGTGGCTGAGAAGGCCTTTGGATCACACTTGCCTAAAGAACAGCCTTTCTTCAGGATACGCTGGTTCGGTTGCTGCTGCTGCCCTGCACAGAACCAAACCCCAAGAATTTTCTGTCTGCCAGAGGCAGTGATGCCCCATGGGCAGCCAGTATTAAAGGACTGCAGGTTCACACTCCATGTGTCATCTTTAGTCTTTCCTCTTCTCCGAAAGACTGCTTTTGCATTGGTCCATTTCATAGAATAAACCAATGGAGGGACAGTATGTTAGAATTTGCTAAAAAGGGAGTGTCAGGCCTCAATGGTCCCCACGAGATTGGTGTAGGAGCCAGGACCACCTAGACCTTCCCCTGGACACCCTGTGTTCACACAGTGCCCCATCCCTGCCACCTCCTGCCCCCGTACTCTCCTGGCCCCATCCTGGCAGGACATTATTTTAGGAAGAAAGGATAAAAGAGACGATGCATAAAGGAATGAGGAGATACATCAAGTTTCTGAACAAAGTAACCCCTCACACTAAGCACCTCCTGTGTCTGCCCTGAGCATCTGGCAGCTCGGGCAGGGTGGCTGGGGCCTACCTGTCTTATTAAGTTCTTTCTTTTCACTGAAGCAGCCGAGAGAGGTATCACAGGTTTTCTCAATGCCATTGTTACACTCTTCAGGTTCACATTGTGCACATTTGTAACTCTCTACTAAAAGGAAATAAATATTGTTCAAAAAATAATTCAAGAATGAAAACTGTCAAGTCATAGTTGATGTTTCCAATAGCCAGAGATCCCTGGGAATCAAAGTCCCACGAAACCTGGTCCCTGCGGGGCTGGATGGGTCCCTGGAGGCCCACACGGCCCACAGTTGCTCCCTAAGGGACTTTATTGCTGTCTTCACCCTTCAGATCTTTGGGAGAAAGGGGCATTTGTTCATTCTTACCCACAGTGCTGGAAACAAAAGCAGCGAGGATGCAGATGGTGACGAGACTCTTTAGGCTGGAGGACACGGACATGATGGCTCCTTTGATACACTGCAGAAGACCCAAGTGAGAATGAAGGAGTCAGGGATGTAGGCCCAGGTTCCTACTATAGCATGTGCTGGAAAGAGCTGAGCTGTTGCCTCTCAAAGCAAGCACCCCATTAGCTAAGGACACAAATTTCTCAGTTTTGAAGTCGCCTTCCCACAAAGAGGCAGCCACCCTGACGTGGGTATTACCACCCACACTGGAAATGCTCACCTTCAGGTATTTCAGATCTTCTTGTGAAGGGACTGCCTCTGAGATGGACAGGAAGGCAACTCTTCTCACCTAGAGAGGAAAGGCGACTTAGAAAAGGAGGAAAATCCTGAAGATGCGATCTCTCCCTATCCCTTTCTTTCACTTACTTTTATAGCACTCCAATTCAAGTGGCCTAATAATTAAGCACTGCAGATCAATACCATCTTGACACAAAGCCAAGTGCAGTAAATGGCACTGGTCTAGGAAGACACTGTGAGAACAACTGTTCCTGACTCTCTGATCTCCCAGTAGAAAACTCTCTGGGGAAAAAGATTCTTGTGAGTTTAGCAAATAAGTTGGAAAAGAAAAAGAATTAAGAACAGCTTGTAATTCAGAACCACCCAGTCACATGTCCTTCAACAACAATTTTAATGCTGGGTCTCGCATAGGCATTTATCAAGCATCCAGCTCCAGAAACAGACACAAAATGCGAGGCAGTTGTAGCGGAGATATCGTTGACTGAACTAGACATTGCTGTGGAAGACTGCAAATAATAAATCTCTCCTAGAATTAAGTGTCAGAGGGGGGAGACTGCCTCTCTTTCCAAGAAACAGCTTGCTTCCTTTTTTGAATAATATGAAGTATGAACTCTCAGATAAAAGAGTTTTTGGCCACCAGGAAGTTCAGAGTTGTGTTTTATGCCAAACCATGATTTCTGTAATTGCTTCCTGCTGTTCTTCTTGTATGTTGCTACGTTCATCTTTTTGAAGCCGGCTTGTCACCATTCAAGGGGCAGTGGAGATGTTAGTGGGAAGCCCACTTGTGAAAGAAAGAACATGACCTAGGAGACAGTGGTCCTCATGGCAGGGGGTGGAGTGGGTACTTCACAACACCTCTGGGCCTCTGTTTTGTGAGCTGTAAAGAAGAGTCCCAAGTCTCCCTCCCTGGGTTCTGCGGGGACTACAGAGACGGTGTCGCTGGCCTGTAGCCGGTATCATTGTCCAGCTGTTCCTCAATGCTAATTCCCAGATCTCCTTCTCATGAGATCCATCCCTTCCTTTCTCCTCCCAGAATCAACTCTTATGATCTGCTTATATTTCTCCAGATGAGGAACTGGGAATCTCCCTTTACCCCATTTTCCTTCTCCCTCTGTCTTTATTTTCTTGCTGATCTATTGTTAGGGCATAAGCTCTATCCCCGGCTACTTGTTTGACATGGGAGACAAGGGAGATAAGATAAACACCTTTATATGCAAACTTTGAGAATTTCTTATTACAACATATGTCATTCTTCATTGGTATCTATGGACAAGTTGACATATCTAGCCATAAAAGGCAATAAACCCTCCTGCGAGGCACTGAAATCCTGATTGCACAGTCTGAAAGTTCAGGATGTTGTGGTTATTCTCTACAGTGGGCAGGAAGGAGCCTCCTGGGGTCTCCTTCGGCTGAGTGTTGAAGAAGAAGGTGTCAGGCCTGCAGGAGAGAAGCAACAGGGCTGTCCAGGTGCCTCAGAGGCCAAGGCATGGAGGAGCAGGAGAGGGACAGGCCCAGGACGGGTGTAGAGGTCAGCAAGGCCTCGCTGGAATCTCTGCAAAGGCAGAGCACGATGCCGAGAAGTGCGGCAGCAAATATAGCAGGTTCTTGTTTATTGAACGAAGCCGATAAAGAATTGCAGAGGAGACAGAAACATGCACTCAGAGAAGGCCAGAGGACCCACTAACCCCTCAGACACGGTTAGGGTAGAAGATGCCCTTCAAAATGGGTGGGAAATGCCAGCTTCCATTCCAGACAGAACTCTGCTCAGGCCCCACAAAATGACAGAGCCAGGACTTGCTAGACAGATTCGGGCATTCGTTCTAAACATTCTGTCATCAATTATCCTTTCAAAGAAGATGTACGGACTTCCCCAACCTAGGAAGGGATCCCAGACTCCCTGCCTTGTGGAATTTCATGAGCCATCTCCCCACCACCAGCCTGTCCCACTCCACCTGCCTGGAAACTCATCTTGCCAGGGGTTGGAGGAAAAGCCTGCAAAAATCGTGCAATATCATGGTGTGACAACTGAGGAGGGGTCACGGCCCCACCGCTGTTCCCTCTTGAAGGCAGGTTTTCAGGAAATGGCAAAGATTCATTTTATACTCTGAAATTCAGGCTTCATTTTCTATAACCTTAAGCCAACCCAGGCAGAGACAAATATATATGATACCCAACCAGGAACAACCTGCAACCTCGTTCCAGCTTTCTCCTGTTCAGCCTCCGTCATAACCTCAAGATAACAGACAAAAATGTTGTCTCTTGCTTTCTTTAAAAAGAGGGAAAAGATTGTTTTGCATGGAGAGGGGCTGGCTGAGCACAGTGAGAATAGGCGTTGGAGTGAGTCCTGTCTCTAGTTCTGTCACAGAGCACTGTGTGAACCCAGACGCACTGTTCCACTAGTGTGAGCCCTGGTTTCAGGAATGTGCAGGGAGGATGGCAATGCCTACTTCTCAGGATGGAAAGGAGATGGTATGTGTATGACACGCCTGCCGCAGTGCAGGCACATAGCAGTGGACTTCCCTGGTCCGTATTAGCAACATGTGAGCAAAAATAGGCGAGAGTTTGTGGTTGGTGGAACAAGGTCAGTGGGGCCAGTCAACCTGTTGAAATGCTCTCCTATGCCAACGTGGAAGTGAACACCTGGGAGCAACAATATAAGACAAGTGCACATCCTGTGTTTTTCCTCCACCATCTCAACTGAGGAGACGTCTCACAGGCTGACTGGATGTCCAGAAGCCCCCAGAGGCTTGGACCCCCAGATCGGAGACTCCCCACAGAGTCCTTTGTATGGTTGTATAGAAAGAAGGACAGCATCTTCATTTTTCCTAACCTCTATCTGAAATGTAGCCTTTCCTTCCATGAAAAATGGAGCCCACAAACCACAGCAAATCTACCCACCAGGAGTCATCACTGAGGTTTTCTTATGACGTGGCATCTGCAGATACCTGGAAGTATATTCTTTGCCTTCATCAGCTGCTCTAGACTATTTCCTTATCAGTCCCACTGACAGGTCCTGCTCTCTGGCAGTATTCCACATGTTAGGGGAAATTTATGACCATATTTTAATACAATGATAATCCTGTGTGACTGGACTTTTTTAAGAGAAGGGGTTCTTGGGTCCACAGCCTGCCATATTCGCATGGCAGACATGGTTTCTACCCCACTTCTGAAAACAGCAAAATCAGCATCTCCCTCCCAGAACAGTGCTCTGTCCCCATGCCCATGCAAAAAGCATGCTCCGAGGCTGCACATTTCATGATTCTTTTCTTTTCTTGGCCCATTAAACCTCTCCCCTTCTTCCTGATAATACTCATGAACTCTGACCAGCTGAGGTGGCCAGAAATAAGGATAGTTTCTGGCAGAGGAATTTCAGAATTTCAAGCCCGGAAGCCGAACTTACAGTGTAGCCTTGGTTAAAATTTTGCTAGTTAAATCCAACTACCCGCTGCAACGTAGTGATGCTGGATGCCTACCTGGGCTGGCTGTCAGTGCGGCCTGGAGCCTGAAGGGCAGGCTGGCGTCAGTGAGGAGGGATCGTCGGGCAGAAGGAACCGTTTTTGCTGGTAGAAAGTCAGGGTCTGCATCACTCATGTCACACGGAGAAGAGAGTGGAACAGATACTAAATTTGGGACCGCCCCCCTCCGTGCCAACTTCCTACTTCCCCAAGCAGGTCCTCAGCAAACTGTCTGCGGCCCAGTGAGCACAGACCTGGGCTTACCTGTTGTTACTGTGGCAAAGCTGCCAGTGGCCCACCTGGGGACGCCATTCGTGCAGAAAAACAGAAGAGAGTCCAAGACACTTATCGGGCACACGGGTATTCACTGTCTTCATCACCTCCCCCACCTTCCAGCTTCAGAACCATCCCACAGATCTCCTTGTGGGTATCCCGCTCTCTCAGGGCAGCTGAGATCATTCTCGGAGCCAGAAACAACATGTTCCAGACAAAAGCACTCCCCAGGGGGGCACCATGACCACCCTCCCGTCAGCCCAGCTCCTGGGCTCAGTTCTGAGAGTGGCACACTCCCTGTTCTCCCAGCAGACAAAGACTGTCTTCTGGACCAAACTCTACTTCAGGCTGTCTCGGCTCCCTTCTCAACTAGGCCCTCATTTGGGGGCTTCCATGTGGTTCTGCCTTGTCCAATTTTAGCAAGAATCCTGCGATTCTGGGTGGGTGAAGGGTACTGAGAGCAGGACGCAGGAGCTGGGAGTGTAGAGGCAGAAGAGCAAGGCCCAAGTGGAGTGCCCTGGGGGCCTGCAGAATGCCTGGCCCTGCCTTCACTGTCCTCACCAACCTGCCATTCTAGCCTTTATTATGTTATAACCCCTGGCATAGCACAGGAGGCTTCACGTGAAGGTCTGAACAACGGCCAATTCTCGTAAACTGAAACCGCAGTATCAGCAGGTCACAGGCAGGCCAAGGCAGGAAGCAGTCTCACTCTGGAGCGGTTTCACTTTTACTTACCAACTGCAAGTCTTCTGTAAGAACTACTTGTCTAGCCCTTTGACCATTCATATATTAACATCTTAACGTTTTCTTCTTAGCATTTTATGACAGTCATACATATATACAACTCATGTATATGAACTTACCATGTATACAAAACATGGATGTAAACACACACTATAACTTCTATGTAAAGATGCCCATTTTGTCATATTTATTGTTATTGGTTCAACGTCTACCGTTTAATGCTCAATTTGGGGGATTTTTTTCTGGTTAAAATGCCATTAATTTTGATATAAGCAAATCTTGTAGCTTTTCCCACTGTGAGCTGCATGGGGTAAGATTTCCATCTGCGTGTTCACGCTTGCATCTTTAACACATGTGATGCTGATACTTAGTTGGTGCTTGGTAATTTTTGTTGGTGAATGATTCTTATTCTTGATCTAAGATGGCAATTTTCTATTATTTGAGGCTTTCTATGTAACTCTTCAAACATGGAGTACTATGTGATGATAGACTTCAACTTTAGGGGCGACATTTATTGATTTTAGACTTTTAATAGAAATCAGCTGTCAAAAAATTAGCTGGGCATGGTGGCATGCCTGTAATCCCAGCTACTCAGGAGGCTGAGAATCGCTCGAACCTGGGAGGCAGAGGCTGCAGTGAGCCAAGGTCCCATCACTGCACTCCAGCCTGGACAAGAGCGAAACTCCTTCTCTTAAAAAAAAAAAAAACAGAAAGAAAGAAATCACCCGTCAAACCCCAGAGACTGATGAGGCAATGTGCCGTAGTCAACGTAAAGTTTTTATTTCAGCTACAACTACTGAGAAGATGAACAGGTCATGTAGAAGCAGCCACACTCCTCATCTCCTCGAATTCTGGAGCATCTTCTGTCCCTAGAAATGTGTGCAGACAAGAGATTACAGGCTTATTTTTTATTATCACCCTCCCAAATGTAAAGCAATAGGCAACTATTCTGCAACTCCTCCTCAGTCAGTGGTTCCAAACTCAGCACAAAAAAGCACTTTCAAAATTCCATTTTCTGACCTGAAGTTTCACCAATTGGGTGTCCTCAGTCTTTGAATTTTCACCTCCTCTAAACATTCCTGATGGTTGTGTAGAAATAGAATATATTTGGCAGCTCATGTACCCAGATTTTACACGTGTGGATAGACTAATAGAAGCATGTAAACTAAGCATTATTCATTGTTACGACTGAATGTTGCCCCTAAAAATGTATATATTGAAGACCTAACCCCCAGTACCTCCAGATGTGACTGTGCTTGTGTTACTGGATGGAGGGTCTTGAGTGAGTTGTCCGGGTCCTTGGCGTTTTGAACAAAGAATTGGACAAAATGCACAAAGTAACAAAGGAATGAAACACAGGAACAAAGTAGCAAACGCAGGGATTAAAGCGAGAGCACTCGTCAAGGTGGAAGCGGGTCCCAGCAAGCCACTCAAGGACCCAGTTACAAGGTTTTCTGGGCTTCAAGTACTTCTTTTGAGGTTCCTATGGGTTACCCCTTGTCTGGATGAAGGATTTGGTCTGTGGCTGAGGCTGAGGTGAACTGGCAACTTGTGCAGACGAAGGGATGGTCCCTGCTTGGTCCTCAGGCAGTTCAAGGCACTCTCGCTTTCGCTGTGAGCCTTGGTGGAGGGGGAGGTGGTAAGGAGAGTAGCCTTTGAGCCTTTGTTATCGGTGTGGGAAGATGGGGCTTTTCCTTTGGGTTTAGCTGTAGGAAGTTTGAGTTAATTGGCCTTAGGGTCCCTGCCCCCAGAACCAGGTGTTTTCGTTTTGATCCAGCTTTATGAAATTATCACGAGTTGGCCTCAGATTCCCTGCCCCCAGACCTTGGGGTTTTCTCTTTTAGGAAGTTGGCACAAATTGGTGTTTTCTCTTTTAGGATTTCTCTTTTAGGAAGTTGGCACAAATTGGTGTTTTCTCTTTTAGGAGGTTGGCACAAATTGGCCTCAGATTCCCAGCCCCTAGACCTTGGAGTTTTTCCTTGATTTGGCATGAATTGGCCTTAAGTTCCCTGCCTCCAGACCCTGTTTATTTATTCTCCTGCCCCCAGACCCTGTTCTCCTGCCTCATTTGGAGATAGGGTCTTTACAGGGTAATTAAGTTACAGTGAGGTTATTAGCGTGGGCCCTAATTCAATATGTGGACAAAAAAATTATGAATGTTGTTATGTTGTCATCATAAACGTTTGTGTACAAGTTTTTGCGTTTACATGTTTTCAGATATCTGGGGTATATACCTAGAAGTGGAACTACTGAATAAGACGGTAGCTCTCTGTTTAACTTTTTGTAAAATTGCCAGTTTTACAAAGTAGCTGCGCTATATTTCCATTAGTGTGCGGGGGGTTTTGCATTTATCCACACCCTCACCAGCATTTGTTACTGTCTTTTTTATTGTAGCCATCCCAGTATTGGGCCCCAGGACAAGATGTACTCTGGTGGTGGCTCCAGTCCCACTCCTGAACGTGCCATGCTGCAGCAACCTGGGTCCTGGGCCACTGGGGGAACCCAGCATAAATTCTTTCTCTGGAATAACAAAGTCATATGGACTCTAGGCAGCACCCTATACTGCACTTAGGGACTGTGACCAACCTTGGGCTGTGAGGTATAAAGTATCATCTCGTTGTGGGCTTTTTTTTCTTTTTTTTTAAGACAGGGTCTCACTCTGTCACCCAAGCTGGAGTGCAGTGGTGCAATCAGACCTCACTGTAACCTCGATCTCTTGAGTTCAAGCGGTCCTCCTGCCTCAGCCTCCCAAACAGCTGGGCCTACAGACACATGCCACCATTCCTGGCTAATCTCATCGTGGTTTTGTTTTGCATTTCCATAGTGGCTAATGATGTTGAGCATATTTTCGTGGGATTTCTGGCCATTTGTATATTTTCTTTGGAAACATTAACAGTCTTTTCTTACCTTTCCCTTTTACTTTTAATGGCTAAACACAATCTTTTCCCTTTTTAAGCTATTTAAGAAAAGCAACACCTTAAAATAATACATCAACAATTAGATGAAACTATGGTCCAGATAACTCTCCTTTGCTGATTCTATGCGCTCAGAAGTGCCAGTGTTCATGAAGACCTGTAGTCCCCACATGATGAGAGGGAATAACATGAGAATTACTAGTTTAGGTGACATTGTACACTGAGTTTTGTGGTGGGTGGTTTTTATCTTATTTAGGGAAGTGTAAAACAATACATATTTCATCCTACTGACAGCTTGCTTCATCTGCCTAGTGTCCTGAAGGAACTTCAGAACCGGTTATGAGAAAATGTAATTTCAAAACCAGCAACGGCAGCAATATCCACAGCCAGTTATGGAGATTTCATAAGCTTTGCTGTTTGAAAACCAGTTTCTAAAAATGAATCCGTTGCAACATCATATGTATTTTAAAGAGAATGATAATTATGTAGGGCAGTAGAAGAAAAGCTGGAAAAAGAACACAATGAACTTGAATGTTGATGCAATTTCATGCTGCTCTTCATTTATATCTTTATATCTGATAAAGACATAAATAGGGAAATATAAATAGGGAATCAAAAATGTACATAACTGAGTGAAAATTAAGCAAAATTACAATTATTTAATGTGTAGCGTTTGTGTTTGAGATTGTGAAAATGTTTCAGAGATGTATAGTAGAGGTGGTTACACAACGTGGTGAATGTACTTAATGATACTAAATTATACACTTGAAAATGGTTTCAATGGCAAATTTTATGCTATGTATATTTTGCCACAATAAAAAGATTTTTTAAGAGTCAGTAGCTCAAAAGAAGACAGAGAGATCAAATGGCTCCCTAGGGGTGCCTAGCACTCACCTTCTCCACAAAGAAGAGCCAAAGTAACAAATAGATAAACACGCATTGACTGGAATGTCTAAGGAAGAACACTGGAATTCAGCAGATAGTGTTCAAATTCAAAGAAAAGAAACTTTGAGGCACAAAAATTCAGGATGGCAGCACAGAGAGGTAAGCAATGCAGCCCACCGAGATGTGCTTGCAGCCAGGAGGGACTCCCTCCCCGTTGTGGAGGAAAGGTTAGCAGGAGGTCCCCAGAAGTCTGTGTTCCCACCAGACACCTGCAGTCATAGCCACAGGAGAGCCTTCAGCCCTCACAGTCCCTTAGTCTAGTATAGTTACTGCCTAGAGTCCACATGACTTTACTGCTCCAGAGAGAGGATTTATGCTGGATTCCCCCAATGTCCCAGGACCCAGGGCTGCAGCATGGCACCATTTTGGGAGTGAAGCCATCACCAGAGTACATCCTGTCCAGGGGCCCAATTGCTCCTTCATCTCCACATCCATCCCTGGGGTCTCATCCACATCCCACCACAGGTACCCAGAGTGCTGCTGCATAAAGACACAACTTAGATCTATTATAGCAACACAACAAACAGAACCATATTGCTTCCCAGCACACATTAGTCAGTCACCTGGCAGGGCACAACAAGAGAAGTAGCACAGTCACATCCAATGGGGTGTGTGTGGGTTTGTGGGTTTCATGAATGTGGCCTCCCTGAGCCACCGATGGGGGACCCGAAGAGCTCATGAACACCGCTTCTGAGATAACAGCTCTGGTGTCAGGCTGAGTACTGGCATGGGAAAATCGGGCTGATCAATGTTAATTCCTCTCAGAAGGCACCAGATACTCAGGCAAATGGACTTAAAGCGACCACAAAGATCTCAGTCTGAATCTAGACTTTGTCCCTCACATCACATAAGTTACTTATTAACCTCACTCGTGGGGCCAGAGCTCTTTGTCTTTAAAATGGAATCATCAAGCCCTGAAGAAATGCCTCCTGATGATTTATTTACTCCTGGAATCATCACCGCCTTCCTCTGTGTTTTTCCAAGGCCATCTATCCAACAATAACGTCCTGAGGATGTCTAACCATGTGGGAATTATTATTAATAGCATGAATGATTTTAACTGGGCCACTTACCAGTAAGGACACTGAAGACATCGGAAGCCCCCTGAACGAGGCTTCGCAGTCTACACGGCTGCTCACAGCAGTCCTGGCTTCATCCTTTTGAAGCCCCAGGCAGTGTGCCAAGGGTATCCCCCGCTGCCTTGACAGATAAGGAAACAGGGCCAGGGAGGCCTTCACTGTAGGCCTTCAGACACCTGGGCCAGCAATCTTTCCATTTCAACATGGCTCAGGTGGGATGCAGCCTCCATCCACAGGACTGCAGACATTGACTTGACTCCCCTCCTCCCTCTCCCAGGGGTTCACCTCTCTGTCTTCAATGTGGGGTCCAAGGACCTGAATCAGTCACAAGGAATTATGAAAAAGCACCCCTCTAAAGCAGACTCCTCCTGACTAGCCAAGAAGTCCAGACACCCAGGAGAAGCTAAGTCTCAACAAGCAGCCCAACTTGTAAAGTAAGAAGCCCTGGGCACACCTTAGGCACCCTGGTTCCATCATCTTCTTAGAAGGGGACAAGGTTGCCTGTCCCTACAACCTGCTGAGCTGAGGCAAACCTGGAGCTCAGCTGAGTCCCAGTGAGTCATCCAGTGGTAAATCTGGAACCATTTTGGGAAATGGTCTTTTCCCAGTTTCCCTTGATGACCAGCAAAGCTTGGAGGTGAGTTTCCAGAGGAGTCCACCCCATTTTGGAATAAGCATGTGGAGGTGTGTAGGGTCAGGTCAGGGAAGCCAGAGCAGGAATTATACCCAACAGGAGTCCAAGCCAAAAACTCAGCAAAAGGATCAAGAGCATCCACCCCTGACCCGCCTTCTCTCTGTGTTTGCTTCTGGGAGCCTTTCATTGACTAGCTTATTCCTCCAGCTTGGAGATGTGAGAATAGGCTAAAAATAATGAATTATTGCCCCCAACATTCCCGCGCCCCAGTCACCTTGCAGAGGAAATGAGCATATCCTGGAAGATAAACTTCCCCAATAGTCCATGGCCTTATGGAGGATGATGATCCCCCGAGTCTTGGGTTCCCCATATTTCAAGTGGCAAAAACGGCACTACTGCCTGAGAAGCTGTTCTGAGGGTTAAAGGAGGTCACACAAGCAGACGATGAGGATGAAACTGTCACATCATAAAGGGCTCTAAAAACAATGGCTACTACTGCTATCATTGTTCTATGAGCTCATATCGGTGACTGCACAGCCCAGAGGGACATTCACATCTGCACAGGGCAATGGTCTAAGGTGAGGTCCAGCCTTGGAACACACTTCTACCACAATTAGATACCACCTCATGAGCACTAACACGAATAAAATCAAAAAGAAAGAAAGAAAAAGAAACAGAGAAAGAGAAGGAAGAAAGGAAAATTGCAAGTGTTAGGAAGGATATGGAGAAGTTGGAACCTTCATACACTACTGGTAGGAATGTAACATGGTGCGGCTACTGGGGAAAGAGTTTGGCAGTTCCTCTAAGAGAGTTACCCATGACACAGCAATTCCACACCTAGGTATGAACCCAATATAATTGAATGAAAACAACTGTTTATATAAAAACTTGTACATGAATAATCATAGCAGTATTATTAGACTTAATTTATGAGTATATATATATATATATATATATATATATATATATATATATATGAAAGTTATGGGTGCACCTTTATACCCATAACTTTCTTCACATATCTCTTCCCCACTTCTGGTTTCTTTTTACGTTTTCAAGTAAATGATTTTAAAATGATTTCCAAATTACACAAAATTATTTTTTATAAAATGCAATTTACAAAATTATATATTAATTAGAATTTTTATTTCTAGTAATCTTAAATTTAGTGAAAATGGGAAGCAAGAAATCTGAACTGTATGTCAGATGTAAGCATATTATAGATAAAATTATTTCACAATTTCAGAACCATGTTTTCTCATATAATAATTATTTACATTGGAAATGACCCAGACATTCAATAAGCATTTGTTATTTAATTTAAAATAATGTTAAGATTTTACATTACACAAAAAGTCCACTTATAGGTATTTATCTCATTTATATGTATTTAATTAATTTATTTTTTAACAGTTTAGATTACTCTTGAAAACCAAGGTATTATATAAAGTTAGTCATTATTTAAAGTTATTTCCCTAATAACCACAGAGGTCAATATAAAATTTATTTATTTAGACAGAAATGTATGCTGATGACTCTAAAGACATTTTTATTATTTTACTGATAATTTTTGAAGCCAGTTTTATTTGTCAAAGATTCACATGAACTTGAAAACTGTTTAGACTTAATTTATGAGTACTTGTTTACTTATATGCCAATTTGGTAGCAAGATAGGTGAAACAAAAAGCTGGTTCTTTGAAAAGATAAATAAAATTGATAGACCACCAGTGAGACTAACCAAAATAAGAAAACAGAGGATCTAAATAAGCTCAATTAGAAACAAAACAGGAGATATTACAACTGATACCACAGAAATACGAAAGACCATTCGAGGCTACTATGAACATCTTTACATGCATAAACTAGAAAACCTAGAGGAGATAAATAAATTTCTGGAAATATACAACCCTCCTAGATTAAACCAGAAAGAAATAGAATATTTGAACAAACCAATAACAAGCAGAGAGATTGAAATGGTAATTTTTTTAAAAAGTTGCCAATAAAAGAAGTCCAGGACCAGACAAACTCACAGCTAAATGCTATTAGACATTAAAAGAAGAGGCAGGCACAGTGGCTCACACCTGTAATCCCAGCACTTTGGGAGGCCGAGGCGAGTGGATCACTTGAGGCCAGGAGTTCAAGACCAGCCTGGCCAACATGGCGAAACCCCGTCTCTACTAAAAGTACAAAAATGAGCTGGGCATAGTAGTGCACACCTGTAATTCCAGCTACTAGGGAGGCTAAGGCAAGAGAATTGCTTGAAGCCAGGGAGTGGAGGTTGCAGTGAGCTGAGATTGCGCCACTGCACTCTAGCCTGGGTGACAGAGCGAGACGCCATCTCAAATAAATAAATAAATAAATAAATGGTACCAATCTTATGACACTATTACAAAAAGTACAGAAAGACAGAACCCTCCCTAAATCATTCTATGAAGCCAGTGTCACCCTAGTACTAAAGCCAGTAAAGGATGTAACCGAAAAAGAAAACTACAGACCAATATCCCTGATGAACATAAATGCAAAAATCCTCAACAAAATACTAGCTAAGCAAATCCAACAGCAAATCAAAAAGATAATCCATCACGATCCAGTGGGTTCCATACCAGGGATGCAGGGATGGTTTAACATATGTAAGTCAATAAATGTGATACACCACATAAACAGAATTAAAAACAAAAATCACATAATCGTATCAAGAGATGCAGAAAAAGCATTTAACAAAATCCAGCATCCCTTTATGATTAATACCCTCAACAAAATCTACATAGAAGGGGCATACCTTAAGGTTAGAAAAGCCATCTATGACAAACCCACAGACAACATTATACTGAATGGGGAAAAGTTGAAAGCATTCCCCATGAGAACTACAGCAAGAGAAGGATGCTCACTCTCACCACGTCTATTCAACATAGTACTAGAAATCCTAGCCAGGGGAATCAGACAAGAGAAATAAATAAAGGGCATCCAAATTGGTAAAGAAGAAGTAAACCTGTCGCTGTTTGTGGATGGTATGATTGTATACCCAGAAAGCCATATAGACTCATGCAGAAAGCTCCTAGAACTGGTAAATGAATTCAGCAAAGTTTCAGGATACAAAATGCACAGAAATCATTAGCTCTGCTATACACCAACAGTGACCAAGCTGAGAATCAAATCAAGAACTCAGTCCCTTTCACAATAGCTACAAAAAAATCAAATACTTAGGAATATACCTAACCAAGGACATGAAAGACCTCTACAAGGAAAACTACAAAACATTGCTGAAAGAAATCATAGATGACACAAACAAATGGAAACACATCCCATGCTCATAGATGGGTAGAATCAATGTTGTGAAAACGACCATACTGCCAAAAGCAATCCACAATTTCAATGCAATTCTCATCAAAACGCCACCATCATTCTTCACAGAACTAGAAAAAACAATCCTAAAATTCATATAGGACCAAAAAAGAGCCCACATAGCCAAAGCAAGACTAAGCAAAAAGAACAAATCTGGAGGCATCACTTTACCCAACTTCAAACTATACTGTAAGGACATAGTCACCAAAACAGCAAGGTACTGGTATAAAAAATAAGCATATAGGCCAATGGAACAGAATAAAGAACCAAGAAATAAAGCCAAATATTTACAGCCAACTGATCTTTGACAAAGCAAACAAAAACATAAAGTGGGTAAAGGACACCTTATCCAACAAATAGTGCTGGGATAATTGACAAGCCACATATAGGAGAATGAGACTGGATCCTCATCTCTCATCTTATACAAAATTCAACTCATGATGGATCAAGGACTTACATCTAAGACCTGAAACCATAAAGATTCTAGACGATAACGTCGGAAAAACCCTTTTAGACATTGGCTTAGTCGAAGACTTCATGACCAGGAACCCAAAAGCAAATGCAACAAAAACAAAGATAAATAGATGGGGCTTAATTAAACTAAAAAGCTTCTGCAGACAAAGAAATAATCAGCAGAGTTAACAGACAACCCACAGAGTGGGAGAAAATTTTCACAATCTATACATCCGACAAAGGACTAATATCCAGAATCTACAATAAACTCAAACAAATCAGCAAGGAAAACACAAACAATCCCATCAAAAAGTGGGCTAAGGACACAAATAGACAATTCTCAACAGAAGATACACAAATGGCCAACAAACATATGAAGAAATGCTCAACATTGCTAATGATCAGGGAATTGCAAATCAAAACCACAAGGCAAGACCCCCTCACTCCTGCAAGAATGGCCATCATCAAAAAATCAAAAAATAATAGCTGTTGATGTAGATGCGCTGAACAGGGAACACTTCTACACGGCTGGTGGGGATGTAAACTAGTACAACCACTATGGAAAACAGCGTGGAGATTCCTTAAAGAACTAAAAGTACAACTACCACCTGATCCAGCAATCCGACTACTTTCCCAGAGGAAAAGAAGTTATTTATTATTTATTATTATACAAAAAAATTATTATTATTCGTTATTATGCAAAAAAGATACTTGCACACGTATGTTTATAACAGCACAATTTACAATTGCAAAAATGTGGAACCAATCAAAATGTGCATCAATCAATAAGTGCATAAAGAACCTGATAAATATATATATGATGGAATACTACTCAGCCTTAAAAACAAATAAATTAATAGCATTTTCAGTGACCTGAATGAGATTAGAGACTATGATTCTAAGTGAAGTAACTCAGGTATGGAAAACCAAACATTGTATGTTCTCACTCATAAGTGGGAGCTAAGCTATGAGGATGCAAAGGCATAAGAATGACACAGTGGACTTTGGGGACTCGGGGAAAGGGTGGAAAGGAGTGAGGGATAAAAGACTACGAATTGGGTGTAGTGTATACTGCTCGGGTGATGGGTGCGCCAAAATCTCACAGATCACTACTAAAGAATGTACTCATGTGGCCGGGTGTGGTGGCTCACGCCTGTAATCCCAGCACTTTGGGAGGCTGAAGAGGGCAGATCACCTGAGGTCAGGAGTTCAAGACCAGCCTTACCAACAAGGAGAAACCCCGTCTCTACTAAAAATACAAAAAAATTAGCCGGGCATGGTGGCCCATGCTTGTAATCCTGGCTACTCAGGAGGCTGAGGCAGGAGAATCGCTTGAACCTGGGAGGCAGAGGTTGTATTGAGCCAAGATCGAGCCATTGCACTCCAATCTGGGCAACAAATGCAAAACTCTGTCTCAAAAAAAAAAAAAAAGAATGTACTCATGTAACCAAATACCACCTGTTCCCCAATAACCCATGGAAATCAAAATTTTATATATATATATATAATAGGTAACAGTTGTTTTATCATGATTAAATTGGTATCAAATTCATAGGCATAAGTGAAAAAACTAATCACTTACTAGTCATAAAAAATGCAATAATATCATTCACTATATATTACCAAGAAAGTAATTCAGATAAGCAGCAGATGATGAGAAGAGTATCCCGAAAATTCTGGATATATCCTTATGTATATCCTTAAAAATCACTTACTTCCCTTTATGTAATTTTGATTTTACTTTAAATGTCACATATTTTCAGCTAACATTTAAATTAGTCTTTTGTTGTAAAGCTTCAGTTGTTATAAATCACGAAACATTTTCAGAAACTTGCTTGAAGGTAGAAATAATTCTTTCCTTCTATTATATAATTATATCACATTAAATATTTATAAAATTAAGTTTGAGAAATATATTCTGACCTTGAACATAATCAAATTCAAGATCACTATTATAATAGAATGAAAATTTGTGGGGAAATGTTGCAATCAGTAAAATCTTTAAAGATTGGCTAATAGTAAACAAGATGCCCGTCTGGAATATTGCAGAGTGGTAGATATCACATTTTATCAAAGGACGGTAATGTCTCATCTTTTGTTTCCCACAGAACTCTGGATCCAGTTAACAGCAGGTAGGGAGAAGCAGCGGCAATATTTCAAATGTCCCTATTTGATCTGAGCAGGTAGAAAAAAATTGCATTCTACTTCAGGTAATCTGTGAAATTAAGGTTCAGTTATTTTTCAAGATTGGGAGGACATCACAGTGTTGATTTCTTTTCTTTTTTTTTTTTTTGAGACGGAGTCTCGCTCTGTTTTTTTTTTTTTTTGAGACGGAGTCTCGCTCTGTTGCCCAGGCTGGAGTGCAGTGGCGCGATCTCAGCTCACTGCAAGCTCCACCTCCCGGGTTCACGCCATTCTCCTGCCTCAGCCTCCTGAGTAGCTGGGACTACAGGTGCCCGCCACCGCGCCGGCTAATTTTGTATTTTTTTAGTAGAGACGGGGTTTCACCGTGTCAGCCAGGATGGTCTCGATCTCCTGACCTCCTGATCCGCCCGCCTCGGCCTCCCAAAGTGCTGGGATTACAGGTGTGAGCCACCGCGCCCGGCCCACAGTGTTGATTTTGGGTACAAAGTAGGATCTGTTCCAGTAGACTCTAGCGAAAAAATTCACGCATAGAGAACAGTTAATTCTGACCTCACGAAAAAATTGCCCATATTTTGAGTAGGTTAGCTTGTCACCTTCTTCACAAACCGTGTGGTCATTTTCAGTGTCTAATAAATCTTTAACCCCACAGCCTCTCCGGTTCCCACCTCGTTGCAGACAGTATCCTCTACAATTAGGTAATTAGCTTTGTTGGCTGTCAGTGTGTTATAAATATTCTCAGCAGATCGCTTTGGATATATTTGGTAGACATTTTCATTTCTCTTGAGAAGATCGTCATTGTAAAGAGGCAAACTTGTCACCAGCCATTCAGTGCGTAACTTAATCGCACCCATTAACTGAGGACTCCCTGCAAACACAGTTGCAGCTGAAACTGGCCTTTTTATCCACATCATAAGTTCCACTGTACCTGGGTCATAGAATTCCTGTCGCTCCATTAATTGTGTCGTTAATCTTGGAAAAAAGCTCTTTCCATAAACTGAGACCTACTATCGTAGGCACAGCCACGCTCAGGGAGAGCCAGCAACGCTGGGTGTACAGTTCTTAATCGGCACCACTTGAAAAGTGTCGTTCAGAGTTCAGAAGAGCGTACACCAAATCCCGCTAACGTGCAGACATACGGAATCCAGATGTACTTCAAGCCTTCTACAACCATCGCAAGAGAATCCAATAAAATAGTGTGAATTATGAAATAATTTCTCCAATAATGTCACCAATTCGTTCATCTTCAAGAGTAACAGCTTCTTTCAGGGATTTACCATTAATCCTCCTAAAAATAACTTGCAACAAAATAAATAACACTAAAATATGAACGGGTAATAAAGAAGACTGTGTCAATCACAGACACACACAAAAATCTTGAGATGGCCCCTGCAGAGATTCTTGACAGAGGAGCCAATCATTGTAAAATTCTTAGCCATATTTGGTCCCAACTTAACTTCAAGGAATTTCAGCATGAGCCCATTTTCTTTGTGTGGGACAAACGTCTTCATTATAACATACAATGTCACAGTGAGAGTACACACCAAGTAAAAATTAATCACTTTCATTATTTTAGCTACAAAGGTTCCTTTCTTTAGATTCAGCCAAAGGCAGTTAGCAAGCATTGAGACTGCTACCAAACTTAATAAACAAGATACCAATAAAGCTTGATTCTCTAGCTGCAGTAAATATCCCAGGAAGAGAGAAAATACATAGATTTTATAAACTTCATAAACCTCATCACTTTGCTTCAGTGAAAAGATATCTAGCAGGAACAGAGATACAGCTCGGAGAAACGGGAGAGTGGCTATACCCCCCATCATCATAAACGCGTAAATTGAAGCACTCATCGGCAAGTAGCAAAACCTCTCTCCATAAGTATTGAAGTTGCTTTCTCATAGCCTGTAAGTCCAGTAACTTGGCATGAAAAATATGGTAGTGCCCAGTTTTCTCTTAAAGGAATGGAGTATTCAATTCTTGTATTATAGCTACCCTGTTAATAATGACCCACACAACAGTAAGCATTCCTGCTAGCCACGTTCCATTCATAAGCTAACTTGTAACAAGCAAAGCAATAACATATATTCCTTACACTCCGAAAACAATGCCAATATAGAAATACTCCACCTCAATAATCTCATTGCTACCAGTGGCTTGATATAAAACGCTGGCAATAAGTTCTGGATATAGAAACATCTGCTACACTGCATTTATGCTATTCAGAGATACTGTTTTGTTACTGTGTGTCAGTTCATAAACACCTCTTTCAAATGAAGGCGCCTTTAACTCACCTTTATGAGTAGTAAATGCCATTGTCACCCTGAAATGTGATTTCCTGGTCAAGCTCCTGCCTGTTGGAAAACCAGAATTTCTGTTCGTGGTATACAGATAAGTAGCGATCATACATCATACCACTAGTAACTGCTGCAAGACAGCCAGTGAAAATCTTTGCGAAGCCTTGAAATCAGACGTCTTGGAGCGCCTTCAGAAACTGGAATGTCACTGATTTTCTCTTCTTTGGCAGATTCCTTATTTTCTGAAGATTTTGGCATTTTTCTTTAACGCAGCTCTACAATTGGTCCTTATTCATCTGCCTTCGTCCACTCAGGGCGCGGGGCGCCCCTCCAACTCCCTCGCAGCCTGGAGCTTCCCTCCCTCCGCCTGGCAGAACTCCCCCACCCTGGCCCACTCCTAGCCATCACGCCCCCACTACCTGACCTGCCCACTTCAAGGCATATTTTTAATGAAAAATCTTATAAATAAAATAATTTTTTTTTTAGATGGAGTTTCACTCTGTCACCCAGGCTGGAGGGCAATGTTGTGATCTCAGCTCACTGCAACCTCTGCCTCTGGGGTTCAAGCGATTCTCCTGCCTCAGCCTACCGAGTAGCTGAGACTACAGGTGTGTGTCACCACGCCTGACTAATTTTTGTATTTTTAGTAGAGATGGGGTTTCACCATGTTTGCTAGGCTGGTCTTGAACTCCTGAACTCAGGTGATCCACCCACCTCAGCCTCCCAAAGTGCTGGGCTTACAGGTGTGAGCCATCGCACCCGGCCAAAAATAATTTTATGTGGAAAGAAAATCTTGTATGGTAATTTTTTGCCCTAAAGTAAAATAGCTGATTGTTTAGGAAAGAGAAACGTAAGACAAGTCAGAAAGTCTAAGCGTGTGGCAGCCTGTGTAAGTCGTAATAAGGTTCATGAAGCAGAATTTACAAGGGGAATTTTCTATGTGATTGACTATAATTAAAAGGGAATTATTTATAATGATCTCTCTAGCATTAGTCCCCTATGTTAGAACAAGCTTTTCTTAAGGTTCATTTGCTCGTAATGAATTAGAAGAATGTTTCTTTTTAACTTTATAACCTTTTTTTTAATTCCTCAGACTCATATCTCAGAACTTCAACTTTTGCTGTGTCTCACTGCTTTCAGCTTGTTCTCCGCTTGAGAAGGCTTAAAATGAAGGCCTAAAACTCTCCTTTACCTTTTCATCAGCTCCCGTAACTTTTTCCTCCAGTTATAACTATTGTTGTGGCCTAATGCTAAAATGTTTTATCTTAAAGGTCCAGAAAAGCAATATTTTCCTCCAGTATAACTTGATTCTGTGCTCTGGGCTTTTCTTGGTATGTCTAAATTTTGCAATGTGATCAGGACACTTGTCATACAGTCACTAAGAATTATGTATTTCCTTGCTATACTCATAGCCTTGAACACATTCTTCCTGATTAAATTGAAGCACTTTCTTTCATCAGGTTTAACTTCCAGGTTATCTAATGGGTTTCCCATAAGGAGAACAACGTGTTATGTTTTGTTGAAATGATTCCTATGCTGTTTTTCTGTTTGTTTGTTTGTTTTTGAGACAGGGTCTCCCTCTGTCTACCAGGCTGAAGTGCAGTGGCACAATCTCGGCTCACTGCAGCCTCGACCTCGCAGGCTCAAGCAATCTTCCCACCTCAGCTTCCCAAGTAGCTGTGACTACAGGAGCACGCCACTATACCTGGCTACTTCGTGTATTTTTTTGCAGAGACCAGGTTTCACTATGTTGTCTTTACTGGGTTTTCAACTGCCTAGAAAAACCGATCTAAAAGGGTTAAGGTTTTTACATCCATTGTAACCTTCTATATTGCCTTTAATGTCTTCTGATAATCACTTTGGTTAAATGAGTATTATTTTACAATGACCTGTGATTCTGTTTTAATCAAATAGTTTATTTTAACATCTTTACATATGTCTTTAAAACTGAGTCTAGAATTGTGTCTGGCCTTTTGCCCAAAGCTATAAAAATTAATCACCATAAGATTAGAAGATCTTTTTGCAGCTTCCAGTCAGGTCACGGACTCCAGTACCACTATCTCCAACCACTTAAAAAGGTCCTTATCAGGTGCTATTAACTAATCTTTGTGCTATTAAATTATACAGCTTTGACTTGCAGGTGCACATATCTTATCCAAAGAAGACATTGACTCCTGCCAGTATCTGACACCTCAACTCCAGTTAATTAGAGCCTTATCTATGGAGCCAAAGGTGACAACCAAAGTAAACTGCTTTTGTGAGACACAGGGACAGGCCAGTATTCAAAACCATTAGGATTCATTTAATAATTTTGCCTTTATCTAAAATAATATAATTTGTTCTATGTCTTGATACTAAATGATTTAAATGTTTAATTACCTATAAGCTTCCTTTTCTGCCATTCTCAGAACTAGGCAGGGCTTATGACATTTTGGTTTAAAACTTTGCTAATTCTTTATATTCTGTTTCACCTCTAAAAATCTAAAACTATTCAATCCCTCCAGGCCCAGGGACTGTTACAGAAGAGATGTGACGCAGTTTGGCTCTGTGTCTTCACCCCAATCTCATCTCGAATTGTAATCCCCACGTCAGAGGAGGGGGCGGGTGGGAGGTGACTGAATCATGGTGCAGATTTCCCCCTTGCTATTCTCATGATAGTGAGTTCTCATGGTTATTTGGTTGTTCTAAAGTGCGTGGCACTTCCTTCTTCTCTCTCTTTCTCTCTCTCTCCTGCCGCCATGTAAGATGTGTCTTGCTTCTCCTTCACTTTCCGCTGTGATTGTAAGTTTCCTGAGGCCTCCCCACCCATGTGGAACTGTGAGACAATTAAACTGTTTTCTTTATAAATTATCCAGTCTCAGGTAGTTCATTATGGCAGTGTGAAAATGGACTGATTGAGAAAATTGATAAGTGTCTTTGCCCCGTCATCAAAGTTCAGTTGACTATATTTATGTGGATCTATTTCTCTTCTCTATATTCTGTTTCACTGATCTGTGTGACTATCTTCAATTAATAATATGCTGTCTTGGCCGAGCGCGGTGGCTCATGCTTGTAATCCCAGCACTTTGGGAGGCCGAGGCGGGCGGATCACGAGGTCAGGAGATCGAGACCACGGTGAAACCCCGTCTCTACTAAAAAATACAAAAAATTAGCCGGGCGCGGTGGCGGGCGCCTGTAGTCCCAGCTACTCGGAGAGGCTGAGGCAGGAGAATGGCGTGAACCCGGGAGGCGGAGCTTGCAGTGAGCCGAGACTGTGCCACTGCACTCCAGCCTGGGCGACAGAGCAAGACCCCGTCTCAAAAAAAAAAAAACAAAAATATATGCTGTCTTGATTACTATAGCTGTATAATAAGATTTGAAATTGGGTAGTGTCATTCCTCCAAATTTGTTCTTCTTCTTTAATATTGTGTTGGCTACTCTAGATCTTCTGCCTTTTCATATAAAGTTTAGAATTAGTTTGTTGCTATCTACAATAACCTTCTGGGATTTTGATTGGGACTCCATTGAAAAAAGCCAGGGAAAATCTGTATTCCATTTTAAAAATTATTTTTAATTATGGTAAAATACACATTATACCAAATTTACCATCTTAGCTATTTTTAAGTGTTCAGTAAGTGGTGTTAAATATATTCTCATTAGCATGCAACCAGACTGCAGAACGTTTTTATTTTGTGAAACTGAAATTTTATACCCACTAAACAAGACTTTCCCATTTCACCTTTTTTCCCTGGTAACCATCATTCTACTTTCTGCCTCTATGAATTTGTCTTCTAGGTCTCTCCTGTAAGTTGAATCATACAATATTTGTCTTTTGTGACTGGCACATTTCACTTAGCATAATTTCCTCAAGTTAGTCATTGACTTCTTATGTTAGTCTTGTATCCCATGACCTTGCAATGCTAACTTACTTCCATAAATTGGTTTGTTTTGTTTGTCAATTCTTTGAGATTTTCTACATAGAAAATTGTATCTTCTGCAAATAGAGTTTAATTTTTTCCTTTTAACCTGTAACTTTTTTCTCATTCCTGTGTTATTGCACTAGCTAAGATTTCCAGTACAGTGTAGAATAGGAGTGGTAATAGAGGACAACCCCGCTTTGTTTCCAAGCTCAGAAGAGCATGCCATTTTCATCATTCTGTGTGATGTTAGCTGTATGTTTTCTGTAGCAATTCTATGTTAAAGAAGTTTTGCTAATTCATAATGTGCTGAGAATTTTTATCACAAATGGGTGTTTGATTTTGTCAAACTTTTTTTCTGAATCAATCATCATATGGTTTTTCTTCTTTAGTTTGCTGATGTGCTAAATTATATTGCTCAATTTAGAAAGTTGAATCAGTCGGCCGGGTGCAGTGGCTCACGCCTGTAATCCCACCACTTTGGGAGGCCGAGGCGGGCGGATCACCTGAGGTCAGGAGTTCGAGACCAGCCTCAACATGGAGAAACCCCGTCTCTACTAAAAATACAAAATTAGCCGGGCGTGGTGGTGCATGCCTGTAATCCCAGCTACTTGGGAGGCTGAGGCAGGAGAATTGCTTGAACCTGGGAGGCGGAGGTTGTGGTGAGATGAGATGAGGTGAGGTGAGGTGGAGGTTGCGGTGAGACAAGAGTGAAACTTCATTTCAAGAAAAAAAAAAAGAAAGAAAGTTAAATCAGTCTTACATACCTGAAATAAATTCTACTTGGTCATGGTGTAAAATTTTTTTACACACTGTTTGCTTTGATTTGCTAATATTTTGTTGATAATTTTTACATTTCTGCTGATGAAAAATACTGGTCCATTGTTTTCCTTTCTTTGGTGTCTTTATCTGATTTTGACTAGGATAAGGCTGGCCTCACAGAGTATGCTAGGAAGTGTTCCACTGCTTCTATGTTATGGAAGAAATTGTGGAAAACTAGTATCAGTCACTCCTTCAATGTTTGGTATAATTTACCAGTGAAACCACTTGGACCTGATGTTTTCTTTTTTGGAAGGTTGATAATTAATGATTTATTTAATCTATAGACCTGTTCAGCTGATCTATTTCTTCTTTGTGAATTTTGGCAATTTATATTTTTCAAGGAATCAGTCCTTTCATCAAAATCATCCAATTTGTGAGCATAGATTTATTCACATTATCTTTTTATTATCATTCTAATGTACAAGGGATAATTAACACTCTTTCATTTATAAAACTGATAATTTGTCTCCTCTCCGTTTTTCTTGGTTAGCCTAAATTATTAATTTTACCAGTCTTTTCAAAGAACCAGCTTTTGATTTTATTAATTTTTCTCTATTGTTTCTTGTCTTCAAATTCATTCATTTCTGCCCTAATTTTTATTATCCCTTTTCTTCTGCTTCCTTTAGGCTTAATTTGTTTGTCTTTCTCTAGTTTCCTAAGGTGGAACACTGGGTTATTGATTTTCGCTCATTTTCTTTTCTAATATAGGCGTGTTACTAAAAATTTCCCTCTATGCACTCTTGCTGCGTCCCACACATTTTGACAGTGGCATTTTCATTTTCATTTGTCCTAAATATTTAAAAATTTTTCTTTAGACTTCTTGATTCTTTGTGTATTTAGAACAGTTTTTGTTTCATTTCCAAATATGTTGTAATTTTCCAGCTTTCTGTTATTGGTTTCTGGTTTAATCCCACTATGGTCAGAAAACATACTTTGTATGATTTCTATTAATTTTGTCAAGATACTATTTTTATTATGGTAAAAAAAAGTGGATAACATAAAATTTACCATCTTAAGCATTTTTAAGCTTACCATTCCGTGGTTTTTTTGTTTTTTGGGTTTTTTTTTTTTTTTTTTTAAGACAGGGTCTTGCTCTGTCACCCAAGCTGTAGTGAAGTGGCATGATCTCGGCTCACTGCAACCTTCACCTCCCAGGTTCAAGCAATTCTCCTGCCTCAGCCTCCCAAGTAGCTGGGATTACAGGCACGTGCCACCACGCCTGGCTAATTTTTATATCTTTAGTAGAGACAGGGTTTCACCATGTTGGTCAGGCTGGTCTCAAACTCCTGACCTCGTGATCTGCCTGCCTCAGCCTCCCAAAGTGCTGGGATTACAGGTGTGAGCCACCGCACCCAGCCACCATTCAGTTTTGCTAAAAATATTTACATTGCTATGCAACCAATCTCCAAAAGTTTTTATCTTGTAGAACTGGAAATTTTTACCCATTAAACAACAACACCCCATTTTCCTCTCCCCAGATTCCCTAGTTACCATGTTCTACTTTCTGCTTTTGTAAGTTTGACTATTCTAGACACCTTATGTAAGTGAATCGTACAGTATTTGTTCATTTGTGACTGGCTTGTTTCACTTAGCAAAATGTCCTCAAGGATAGTCTATGTTGTAGCATATGTCAGAATTTCCTTCCTTTTTAACGTTAAATACTATTCAATTGTATGTATATACCGTATTTGGTTTGTCCATTTACCTGTCAATTGACATTTGGGTTGCTTTTACCTCTTAACTATTGTGAATAATACTGCTTCAATACAGGTGTGCACATATTTCAAGAGCCTGTTTTCAATTTTTTTGCACATTGTACCAGTCTGTTCTCACATTGCTATAAAGAAATACCTGAGACTGGGTCATTTATAAAGAAAAGAGTTTTAATTGGCTCACAGTTCTGCAGGCTGTACAGGAAGCAGTGGTTTCTCCTTCTGGGGAGCCTCAGGAAGCTTCCAATCACGGCAGAAGGCAATGGGGGAGCAAGGCCAGGTGACTTGCTTTGCCAGTGAAAGGTGAGTGAAGGGACAAGTCTTAGGAGCCCTGTGCACTGTTTGCCAATCCCTTCCGCCTGCCTGGAAGATGAGGTTCTCAAACTCCAGGGTACACTAGAATCACTCTAAGGTTTGTTAAAAGATGCTGGGGTCCACTCGCAGCGTTTCTCATGCAGTATTGCTGAGGGCAGAGGAGTGAAGTAGGGCTGAGAATTTGCATGTCTAACAAGTTCCAGGTGATGTTTATATTGTTGATCTAGAGAACACATTTTAGGAACTAGAGTCATAGAAGGGTCCTCTCTGGGCCAGGGTCTCTGAGTGATACCTTCCTATTGAACCATGTTTAAGATGAAGGTCGGGTGGGAAATAAACATCTTTCTGTTCCGATTTCACTGTGGGATTTTGATGTTTATAGGTGAAAGAACATATCCCACACAGAAGCATAAATCTCTCACAACCAGCAGGTCCTCAAGAAAGAAACACCGTTTTGATTAGAGTGGCTCCAGGTACACAGATCCCCACGGAATTAATGATGCAGAGCTGTAGAGAGGCTCTCAGCCACGTCCTAAGGCACATTCCCACCTGGTACCTCGGATACCTACTTCCAGGGAGAAATCCAAGATTTCCTGGGAAGACAGCTCCTTTCCCTGTGCCTTCCATGGGTCCTGCCTATAGCTCGAGTTCACTCACAGAATCTGGTTTCCTATTGTTGGATATCAAACACTGTTGGAGCCAACAGAGGGTGGGACGTGTCTGAAACAAGACTCATCAGTGACCTTCCTGATCAGAGCCATAAACCTCTGGCAGGCAGTCAGCTGAAGGGTTCAGGCAGCACTGGAACAGCCACTTCATCTAGGAACTTGGAGATAGGTCAAGATAAGGAGGGCTGTAAATCTAACTCGGGCTCAGTTAGAGTCCTGGCACGTATGGGTATCATTTGTGCTACCAGCCTTGTCACCTACGAGGCTTGTCTCTGATGTCCCAGTCACCCATGAGGCTTTCCTCTTCTTGTCTCTGACGTCCCTCTCTCCAGTGTGTATTTTCACATCTCTCCTCTTCCCTGCGGCTTCACTTTTGTCACTTTCTCCACGTCTTTTGGGTTTGTCTAGCTGCAGATGTTTTCTCTCATCCTCATCATTTATGCTTCCAGATCAGTTTTCCTGTCATTCTTATTCAGCCTTTATCTCTGTCACATTCTCTCTGAATGTGTCACTATCTATATATATATATAGATATATAGATATATAGATATAGATATATATATATTTGAGATGGAGTCTCACTCTGTCTCCCAGGCTGGAGTGCAGTGGCACAATCTCAGCTCACTGCAACCTCTGCCTCCTGGGTTCATGCCATTCTCCTCCCTCAGCCTCCTGAGTAGCTGGGACTACAGATGCACACCGCCACTCCCGGCTAATTTCTTGTATTTTAGTGGAGAAGGGGTTTCGCCATGTTGCCCAGGCTGGTTGCCAACTCCTGAGCTCAGGCAATCCGCCCGCCTCGGCCTCCCAAAGTGCTGGGATTACAGGCGTGAGCCACCGTGCCTGGCCCTAAATATATTTTTAACCAACTCAGAAAAAATTAAAAAGTATATCCCAGGTGGCAGGTGAACTAAATACCTGGTTCACTTTATTTAACCTTGGGTTTGTTGTTGTTAGTGTCACGAAGACGTAGCTCCCTCCTCCTAAGGGAGACCATCCCAAGGCCTCATGCCCTTTTCTGTTAACAGTCCCTTCCAATGGGGCAGCCATGGTCGCTATTGCCAAATGCAACTGTTTGAGGGAAGGGAGAGGTTGTCATCTGAGGCTTCTGAAATTGTAAAGTGAAAGAGGAGATCGTACAGCAGGAACTGTTACATTCCAACCCCGGGCTGCAGAGGCTGGTGGGCTGCAGAGGCAGGTGGGCTGCAGAGGCTGGTGGGCTGCAGAGGCAGGTGGGCTGCAGAGGCTGGTGGGCTCCTGGCCACTCTTTCGAAGTGGAGTGGGAGGCTGAAACCATAGCAACACTGAGGTTAGCACACAAGGGTGGTGACATTAAGCAACATCCTCTCCTTCTTCCCTAAACCACAGCAGCCCCTGAGAAACTGTACAGTTCCATGAGCCTCCTCCAGCCTTCATTGCTGCCCCAGGCCCCCAGGCCCTTAAGAATTCCTGCTGGAAAAAAGCAGCCCCTGGCACAACTGAGATTTCCTTGTGTCGATGTGAAGAGGATCCAGCTCTTCTGCATATTATTGCAGAAATCACAGAGAGGAAACAGGATGGGGTGGCCTGGAAGGAGCACGTAAGATGAAGCAGCAGCTGAGGAAGAAGGCAGCTCTGCTCCTCCACTCTATCCTAGACCAAGAAGGTTCCTCTTTTCTAAATGGGGAAGAAACTCATTTTGATACTCCCTTCCTCCTATGTTTGAATAAATCAACAAGTTTGTCTGCACTGTGCAGTGAGAGCCACCTGCCTGCCTGGAGAAAGAGAAACTACTGCCTAGCACTCAGCACTTTGACCTCAGGGGATGACCATCATCTCACACCCACGCAGAAATATCCAGCAGCCCTCTGCTGCCTCCGGGCTGGGTCCTAACCAGCTCTGGACTTGCTCAGGTTTCTCATGCTCCAACCCTAACCCTTTCTGCAAACACATGCACCATTTCACATCATCCATCAAAACTCTTCACACGGCCCAGCCTCCACTGCCAGCTGTATAATTTTAGTGCTTTAGATAACCTTAGAGTTTATCTACTGAGTCTGTCCACACTTCCGGCAGATTGGAACACTGAGGCCCAGAGGAGCTGAGTGAACTGTCCCTGTGCACATAACCCCTCGTGGCAGGGGTAGGCCAAGAACAACCCTCTCTGAATAGTGTGGTTAGTGTTTTTAACACCTAAGCTCTCAAATGAACTGTTTACTGAGTACCTAGAATGAGGGTGACCATATGTCCTAGATCACCCAAGCCAGTCCCCGGCTACACCTGTCCCCTTTCACACTCAGCTGTCCCAATTTAGACTATACATCACGTATGGTCCCTGTACATATGTCTATTGTGTTATGTGTTGAGTGAGATGGAGTCAGGGATGATACTGACCCCTTCTTCTGAGGACTTAGGACCAACAAGAGACATGTCTACAACAACCGGCCCATTCTTCAGTAAGTCAAAAGAGCCATGGGGAACTTGAGAGTGATAAGATTATTTCAGACTGGCCAGAGAGGTGCCTGTGGTTGAATCCCAGCTCATGGGGACTTTTGACCACATGATCTGGTCCTCAAACCACAGGCAGCAGTTTGACAGGTTGAGAAGGGAGGAAGCTTGTGCCAAGGGTAGCACGAGCAGAAGTAAGTCAGTAGACAGCTGTTTGGTGAAAATTTCCACGTTCCAGGTCCCGAGAACACCAAGATGGGTGAGACACAGGCCCTGGGAGCTCAAGACAGATTTGGAAAGAGTGAGGATTGGGAGCCGGGGCTACCTCTCCAGTCTGAGACCAAGGGGCTGGTTCAGAGCTTCGGAGAGCAATGCCCGGCTGTAACCTCCCAGATTTTTCCTTGACTGCAGCCCTCATTAGTTATTTATTTACTTATTTTTAGAAATAGGTTGTCCCTCTGTCACCCATTCTGAAATAGTGGTGTGATCATAGCTCACTGCAGCCTCAAACTCCTGGGCTCAGGAGATCGTCCGACCAGCCTCAGGAGTAGCTAGGACCACAGGTGCACGCCACCACGCCTGGCTACTGTTTTTACTTTCTGTAGAGGCGGGTTCTCACTATGATGCTGAGGCTGGCCTCAAACTTGGTCCTCAAGTGATCCTCCCACCTTGGCCTTCCAAAGCATTGGGATTACAGCTGTGAGCCATTGCTCCTGGCCTGGTTATCTATTTTTTTACTGCCCTGCACCACCTGTGCACACCTGCACTCCTTACCCGGAAGACCCACCAGTGGCATTATAGTGTATAGTGTTCCTACCACAGTGCTTGTACACTGAAAGATCCTGGTGAACATTTCTTAGTAAACCACACATATCCATTTGCCAGCCGGTGTATGGTCTCCTGGTTCCCTTATCCCAGGCATGAGCAATGTGGTGCAGCCTGGGGCTCAGGAATGGTGAGCAGGCACGGGCGGAGAAATTTATAAACAGGCTATGGAAAGGGAGAGGGAAAAGCCACTAAGGAGGCCAAGGAAGGAGGTGAGCTCTGAGGAGAACAGGGCACATCTACAGATATCCAACATCTTTCCTCATAAGACCAGCTGCGCTGCAGTCTTGAGCCAGCTCTCACACACAGTAGGCGATTCCGAGGACACACGGGAATGCAAGAGGCCCATGAGAAGTACAGATGGGGTTCCATTCTGATGTATACACACCCCCACCCTTCTATGTGCAGTTTTTCAGGCCCTTCTGCAAAGTGTCCACGAGGCTGACCACGCAGGCTTGGAGGGTCAACACGCAGCGCGCACAGGGAAAGTCAGATCACGGGCTCTGCGCACTTTCTGGTAGCTGCTGCCCCCTGCTGGCATAGCAAGACCTTGACAGCCCAAGAAGGCCATCCCCGCTCTTCCTGCCAGGCAGAGTAGGAGCATCTACAGATGGGTTGATTCCACACCCCATAAATACGTACAATTACGTCAATTTAAAAAGACGTCTAAAGGCTGGAAGCATAACCAGGCATGGTGGCTCATGCCTGTAATCCCAGCAATTTGGGAGGCCGAGGTAGGGGGATCGTTTGAGCCCAGGAGTTTAGGACCACCCTGGGCTATACAGGGAAACCCCGCCTCCAAAAGAATCCCAAAATTAGCTGGGCATGGTGGGACACACCTGTAGTCCCAGCTATTGGTAGGCTGAGGTGGGAGGATCTCTTGAGCCGGGAAGGTCGAGGTTGCAGTGAGCCGAGATCACATCACTGCACGCCAGCCTGGGCTAGAACGAGGGGTTAAAAAAAAAAAAAAAAAAGGCAAAGAGCAATGGTTCAAGCCTGTAATCCCAGCACTTTAGGAGGTCAAGGCAGGAGGACTGCTTAAGTCCAAGAGTTCAAAACCATTTTGGGCAACACTGCAATACGTCTCTACAGAGAAAAAAAAAATTAAGTTAAAAATTAGCAGGGTATGGTGGTGTGCATCTGTGGTCATAGCTACTAGGGAGGCTGAAGCAGAAAGATTGCTTGAGCCCAGAAGTCCCACGCCACAGTGAGTTATGATTGCACCATTGCACTCCAGTCTGAGCAACAGTGCGAAACCCTGTCTCATAATAAAATAAAAATTAAAAATTAAATTTTTAAAAAGGCAGTGGGGTTGTCATGCTTGTCAAAAATCACATCCAGACGAGGAGGGAAACACAACCCTTTTATAGAGTCCACTTGCCTAGCGCAAGATGGGATGAAGCCCTGAGGCTGCGAAGAGGTGCTAACAAGAATCGCTGCACCTCAGATCCACTGATGTAGCATCATGCCACAAATGCCTCCGTGCTCCCATTTTATAGGCAATAAAATTGAAGCGTCATGAAATTTGAGAATTCCCATGGAGATGTGATCCTGGGATTGTGCATCACCAGGTCCTGACCTCCGAATTGCTGTACTGATAAACTCACCTGATACAGCTGTGGGCTAAGAGAAGGGGCAAGAAGCAAAACCAGATTTCCTGAGCATCTGTTGGTGCAGAGCCTGTGTCAGGTGTTGGGTAGACTGAGGCCCCAGCCTCACACTTGAGGAAGATGAAGATCAGAACAATTCATTACCAACAGGCCAATGTAACATGTAACACGACATGGTACAGGAATGGGGGATGGGGCCCTATGTCCCCCACACCTTGACCATCTCTTCCTCACCTTAAACAAAATTTCTCGACGCTTTTTGCTGGGAGAAGGAGCTAAGAAACAGTTTTGCCACTTCTCATCTTTTCTTCCCAGCAAAACTTCCTCGGAGATGACTACCTCCACTTCCTCACCTCCTGTTCCTGTGAGCTCAGTGGTTCAAGTGTCTGGACTCTAGAGTCCAAGTGCCGAGAGGGAGCCACCTCCGTTACCTTCAGCAAGGCTGAGTACCCCCACTGTGCCTTATTTTCTTATTGTGGAAAGGAAATCATAGTGTTTATCTGTCCTATAACATTGTTGTGGAGATTAATTCGGCGTGTTCCTGGTACGTGAAATGCATTGGATGAGTACAAGTTACTATGACTAGGGTGGGAGGGAGGGAGCTCTGTGGCTTCTGTTTTCTTCTCCTTAGAAGTACCATTGGCTCTAACCTTCCTGGTGTCTCTTCCCGCCTGCCTTATCTTGTAGGTGATTTTGCAAGAAGAAACAGCATGTGCATGGCACAGCCCTTCTTTTCTGGGGCTCTTCTGTACCAGAAGCCTCACAGGTCCTGCCTGCCAGTAACTGGGTAGGGAAGTCCAGCACTGTGTGTCATCTCAGAAAGCCCCTCATTAGGACTATAATACTGTATTACAGACTGAAAATTTGCTGAGAGTAGATTTTAGGTGGTTTTACAACAAAAAAAGGGGGGAGGTAACTGTGCAAAATGATAGGCCAATTTGATACCTATTTCATTATGTGCATCAAAATACCATGTTGTACACCTCCTATATATACAATTTAAAAAATTTAAAGCCCACTCACCCAAAAACATAAGCCATGCATTTTCATAGCAGCTTCTCTAGTAATAAAATATTATGACACCCATCTGCCAAGTCAGGGAAGGCAATCTCAAACTCCTGGACAGCACCCGTCCAAAGGCACAGTGAGTGCTCAGCACATAGTGGCCCCAGATGGCCCCTCAGATGGCGTCCACAGCCACCAGGGTCACTGCTCTGATTGTGTGCCTCCAATTCTTGGCCTTCACCCTGCCCCTTGACCCCCAAGGTTTCTGGTCTTCCTCCCTGCCAGCACCTTCTTCTTCCCTTGGCTGACCTCTTCTCAACAAAACTCCAAATACTGGTACACCCCAAGTGCAGCTCAGGCTAAACAAAGCCTTTTGCTCTTCTTCAAAGCTCCTGGAGTTCACATCCCTATCCAATCTCCCACCTGTGAGTTCAAGTGCCCTCAAACCCCTCCCACCCCCCAGCCAGTCAAGCCCTGACGTGGAAGTCACCTTTTATCTAGGTTTTAATTTCAGAGAAACAATGGATAATTCATAATGTTAAGTACATCCTAAACACTGCAGCGGACAAAAATACTGCCTATCTATCTGAAATTTCAGTGGGTTCACTGTATTGATAAATCTGGCATCACTACTTGTGTCCCTTCTCTACCTTCATGCTCACATCCAGACACATCTAAGATCCCACCCCTCTGGCACTCTCATCTCTTAGCTCAGACAGAGCCCACTCCACCCTGCAGGCCCCTTTCTACCAAACCCTCTCCTGGCACCCATCACCTCACACACCATGGCCCCATGAGGCACCAACTCCTCCCCTGCTTCTCTACACTTGCCCTGTACATGACCACCCTGGCCATGGGGCCTTGCACCCCCCAAGAGCATGCATAGCGCGGCTCACTCAATCTGGTCCTTCACCTCCCTTCCCTGACCACACCATCTAAAAAGCCTGCCGCCTAACCCTGCTCTTCCCTCCCCCAACCCTTGCCTCATCTTTGCCCCTTTTCTCTTCCTCCAGCAAGGACAGTAGATGTTAACTGTTACATAAACTACTTTATTCAAATAAAACCAGGAAAGACCCTTTCCCCCTTACACACCAGCACATGCACGCACACACACCCACACCCTCCCTCCCTTTCTGCTCTCTGCCCATGGCCACCTCAAACCCCGAGGTTCTCATTGTGACCAACCTCCCTCGACCTGTAGACCCCCGTGCAGAGTCCAGTTGCCCACTCATCCCGGTCGCTGGCAGAACATGGGCCTAGACAAGAGCACTCCATCATCCCGGGGTGGGTCAAAAGGAAGGACCGGTTCTCCCAAGGCACCCAGATCTGGTGTGGCTTCCCTACAAACTGGGAGCACTGCCAGGCAGCTGGAGCTGCTCCCTGCGGAGGGCAGAAATTTTCACCCCAAGCCAACCCCTCCCTGTAACAAAGGAAGTAAGAGAGTTGGCAGCCAAGCTTCAGTGTGCCCCGAGGGATCCTGCAGTAGGTATTGTTCAGTTTGGAGAAGAGCAAGGGAGAGCAATTGAGCACCAAATTCCCTAACCCCGCCCTGCAGGAGGGTGCTGAGTCAGTTCAGCATCCTCTACCCAGAAAAAGTAAACACGACTGTGCAGCAAGAGTGAGGGTGGGAATGACAGGGGCCTACACCTTCAGGACCTCATGACTTCGCCCCCAACATGGGCCCTGGTAGGGACCCACTAGCACCTTGGCAATGTTGAGGACCAAGCCCAGTGGAAACACCACACCCACAGGAGCCAGTCTGGAGTTGGTGACACTCCCTATGTTGACAGCGGGGTTGGGTTTCTCTCCCTGACACCAGCTTCCTGCAGGTCCTGTAAGTTCTGCTTTGGGGCACACATCGCAGGGTGCCTCAGGTCAGGAAAGGTAACGCTGAAGGGAAAGGTGGTGTCTTCCAGAGGCACACAGTACATCTTACAGGTTACACAGAGGCAGGCTGGAGCAGGACGGGGGTGCAGGGCTCAGCAGCACACCTAGGGTGCCCTCCAGAGTTGCCTTGGGAATGGGGGCGGGGTCGGAAACCAATGGGAGGGATGACTGTCCATCCCCTCCGACGGGAGTACTCAGGCCCAGCACCCATTTTCTCTGATGAGCTTCCCAGTGCCTTCTAGACCAAGTTCCCTGAGGGAAAAAGCCAAACAGATGGAAAGAGAGGGCGCAGAAAGGGAAAGCAAAGGGTCAATGCCCTGCAGACTGGGATGAGCTAGCAGGGAGAGGCAGACAGAGCGCCGAGGGCAAGCCTTCTGAATGGGTAAGGCAAAGAGAGCTGCCTGCTGAGGGGAAGGGGGAGGCTGTGAGAACGCCAGGGCAGGCACAGAGGACTCGAACACAGCTGGCCTCTCCCAGGGAAGCACTGGAGAAGAGGACCTTCGGGAAGACAAGGCCCCAGAGGAGAGGGCGTGAGAAGACTGTGGGCCCCAACCGGCCCGTGGTAGCAGATTCAAGCCAGGAACCCTGGCCCCTCGGCTACAGGCTGACGCTGCGCTGGTGCCGACCCCCACGGACTCCGCCGTCGCTGCCCCGGCGCCCTCCACTCCGGGTTCCCAGCTCTTGGCCGTCCAGACTGACGTGGTCCGAGAGGCCTCGCAGGTGCTCCACGGAGTCGCATTTCTGCAGGTCTGAAGCCACCGTGCGCAGGCTCAGCAGACTCAGGGTATCGGTGTCGGGGGCGGGGCCGGGCCCCAGGCTGCTGCCCTCCTCCAGCCCCGCACCCTCGGCCCCCTCAATCCCGCTGTCTCCGTCCTCTATGTCCTCAGGTCCTGCTTCGGCCCCCACAGGGGAGGAGCGCCGAGGGCCCAGGGGGTGAGGAGGCAGACCCCCGCGGCGCCGCGCGTGAATCTGCTCGCTGATCTGCTCCAGGTTGCGAAGGGCCACGGAGTAGCGCGTCTTGGCCTGAGCTACCTGCTGCTCCAGTTCTGTCACCTTGGCCTTGTGCTCCTGCAGAGGGAAGAACAGGGTAAGGCGACCCATGGGGCACGTCTCCACCTTACTCAGCACTCTGCACTGAGGTCTGAGGGCCTGCTCTCCAGAATACCTGGACAGCCGGCTCGGCACCCACCACAGACCCACAACACCCTTCCCTTCTCCACTCTCAGCACCCACCACAGACCCACAACGCCCTTCCCTTCTCCACTCTCAGCACCCACCACAGACCCACAACGCCCTTCCCTGCTCCACTCTCAGCACCCACCACAGACCCACAACACCCTTCCCTTCTCCACTCTCAGCACCCACCACAGACCCACAACGCCCTTCCCTGCTCCACTCTCAGCACCCACCACAGACCCACAACACCCTTCCCTGCTCCACCCGCTCTGCATTGTTCTTCCCCAGCAATCCTGCTCCTGACCTGAGCCCCACCTTCCAGAGCCTTCCTCTCAGGCCTTCCTCTCCACCAGCTCCTGCTCCTCATCCTCTCCCCACTGTTCTCTTTCACCCAATGGCTGGTTCTTCTTCCCCATCCCGGATTTCCACCAGTTCTTTTCCTCTTGTTTACCTCCCTTCTTCCAACTACGTTCTCGCCATCACCAGCCCCCGTCATCAGCCCCCGTCCCTGCCTCTCACTCCCGCAAGGTCATTTGGAACATGTGTGCCACCAGCCTTCCCCACCACTAGCCAGAGGCCTCACCCTGGCCACCTCACCAAGATGGCCCAGAGAGGCCGACCAGCATCCCCTCCAGCCTGCACCCCCACCTACCCATTCCTCCTCCCCCTTACCCACTCAGCTACCTCCAGGATCTGGCTGAACTGGGCCTTGAGCTCAAAGTAGGGGCGGCTCTTGCCGATGGCCCTCCGGAGGGTCTTCTGCAGGGCTTGGACCCGAGCCTCAGCCTGTTGGCACAGCCGAGTCACTCGCTGGTGCTCCCGCTCACCTCGAAGCCGCTCTTCCTCCGCCTCATTCACCTGGCCCAGAGGACACATCACTGAGCCAGGACCCATGCTTCAGTCTCTGGCATCTGCCCCAGGCTGCCAATCTGAACAATGCCCTGGGGGGAACCCAAACAGGAACATCCTCTGCAAACCCCCAACTGTGTACAGAGCCCGAGACACGCAGGGGAACACAGGGTCTGTGAGCCTCAAGAGAGCTTATTTCTGTCTCTCTTGGATCTGCTGCCTGACCGTCGAGGACCACATCACAGGCACAGTGCCTCTGAGCCACCTCTTCCCCATGTTCTTGCCTACTGTCACCTGCACCACTGGCTACTCAGCTTTGCTGCTGCCAGGAAAGGGATGCTGGTGCCCACTCAACCACTTGAGAGCATCAAGGGAATGTCTGTCAGCACATCACACATCTGCAACAGCCATTCTCTTCAAGGAGCCCTCAGCGCCAATGGTTAGGGATCTGGGAACGAGAAGAGCCTGTGTGGGGAGCCACAGACGTACACTGGGTTCTCCAGGTTTCCACACCCTATGTGGGCACCGTCCAGGACAAGTGGGCCAAGGTTGGATGGGGCTCTGGTGTGCTTCTGCTCAGGGTGTTGTACAGTTGGCCCACTTGTCCTGGTAGACAAAGTGGCTGGAGCCCTCACCTGCTTCCTGTTCAGGTGTAGCTCTAGACTGTACACCATACCCTAACCCCTCCCCCAGTGCTCTGTGCTCTCATTTGCATGAGCTCTAGAGTAGAAGTGAGGGGCGAGGGGCAGATGAAGAATCACAAGCCACAAACACCCCCTCGAGGAGCTGACACCTGCCCTGTGCAAGCTGAAGGTGGCAGACAGGGCCAATGGCAGAGATCCTTCCGCTCCCCAGTCCCCTTTCAGGAGCTTGGAAATGATACATAAATTATACTTCAAGACTTGAGGTGTATTGTCAGAGCTCAAAAGCAGGAAAGGGGGCAGATTCTGAAAACAGAAGCGAGGAGTCACACAGCTAAACATAACAAAATGTGAATGTTGAATCCTGAGTATCCACCAGGGATGAATTCTTTGGGTTAGTCCCACACCCGGAGGCAAACGTTCAAGAAGAGCCCAGGATGACATTCTAAGTCAGAGGGAAATGGAATATGGGAAGCATTGGAGGCCAAACAGAACAGAAAAGTAGGAACAGGTTTTGCCTGAAACAGAATCAAAGTTGAAAGAAGGCTAGAATGGAGGAAAGAGTGAGGAGGTGAGGTGATAAAGACATAGCAAAGGATGGATGAGAACCGGCGAAGGGGACCTGCCGGCACCGCCCGGCTCACCTTGCAGGTAGCATGGTTCAGCATCTCCTGCCACGTGGGGTCCAGTCGGTTCTTGTCAGCCATGACGCCCTGCTCAGCCACAAACACCATTTCCCGAGCAGCGTTGTGCATGCTTACGGCCCGCTCGTACCGCAGCGCTGCCTTCTGTGTCTCCTGCTGAGCCTGGGGGAAAAGGGATATCAGGATGGGGAACGCTGAGGGACCCCAGCTGCCCATGGAGACCCGTAATAGATGTGAGGATAAGAGAAGGAGGAAGGCCTACTAGCAATGTCGGCTTCATTTTCCAAACTGTGCTGAGGATAAATGCCAGGGAAGCAACACTCTATAAAGAATATTTCATAAGGATATGGACTAGAAGAAATAAAAATTTTGCCAGTGGAGGGTAGGTGTGTGAAATCCAGCACTCCCAAAGGCTGCTAGCCTTTTGCCCTAGGGAAAACAAAGGAAAATACAAACCATTTTAGTATAAGGTGGTTAGCAACATAGGCAGAGTCTTACAGAAAAGATGACCTTGAGACCATCAATTCCATGTTCAGCAGGCAAGCTGAAGGAAATAATCAGACAAGTGCACAGAGCCGGTCATCACCGCCATACTAACCAAGCAAAAAACGAAACAAACCTAACTTTTCAGTGATAGGACATTGGTTAAATAAATAATAGTACATCTAAGAAAATAAGCTGGGTGCAGTGGCTTCTGCCTGTGAGCCCATCTACTTGTGAGGCTGAGGGAGGAGGGTTACTTGAGCCTAGGAGTTTGAGGTTACAGTGAGCTGTGATCACACCATTGCACACCAGTCTGGGCAACAGAGCAAGACCCCATTTCTTAAAAAAATAAAATATTAATCAGTCCTTTAAAATGACGGCTTGGATATATAGTTATTGACATGGAACCATGTCATAATGCTAATAAAAGAACAAAATAGCACATACTGTGTAATCCCATTTTGGCTGGATATACACGGACGTGAAATATGATTAACACAGCACACATGGTTATCTGTGCTGTATTAATCATATTTTTATCTTCTATACTTTATGATGCTTTCATGTCTTGGGGGACCTTGCTGGCCAAGGACAAACTGCCCCTTCCAGGGCTAATTCCTAGAGACAGTAAACTCCTCTGTAAGTGTGCCTTTCATATGCAAACCAACCAACTAATCCAAAGCCTGGATCCCCAACTAACCCCTTTACCTACTTCTCCCCCACCAAACCACTACTTCCTTTGCCCTAAGTCATCCCAGGGCCAGGTACTAGACAATCAGAGGCCGCCCCTATAGCCCAGGGCCTAGCAAAATTATTCCAAGCATCCACTCCTAAACTTATCCAAACTTGCCCACCCTGCCTCACCTACTCCTTTCCACAAAAACCACAATAAGGCTCTGCGCTTTGCTTTCTCCTTCACTTCTTCTGCCTCCTGAAGGACCCTGGTTGCTTCCCAGTGTGGCCCTGCATGGCATGGTATGTCCCCTCCTCTTGGGAACACTCTTCTTCCAAGGCAGTTGTCTCTGTATCTATCACCTCACCATACAGGATGACAGCAAATCCCAGGAAACAGAATGCATGAAACATGCGTGGTAGGATTTTGGGTGATTTTTGTTTCTTTCTTGATTTATTATGTTTTTCCAATGGTGAACACATATTATTTGTTAAAAATAATTTGTTACAGAAAAAAGGGATGTGGGATGGGGAAAAGAGTGAGGAGTAAGCAAAGAAAAGATTCAGAAGAGAGACACGAACCAAAGGGAAGAGGAAATGGGCGCAGATGAAAACAACAGGATGTTAGAACTGACATATCTGATATACCCTAAAGCCTGGTTCCTGATACGCAGAAGGCACTTAAACATTAGCAGGGCTGAACTAAATATTCTCCCACACCCACCCTCACCATTTTATAGACCATGAGCCCAGAGCCCACGGTGGTAAAGGAACCTCCTGAGCCCACAGAGCTGGTTCCGACCAGCCAGGTCTAGCCCAGGGCTCTGCCCTCAGGGTCCGGGGTTTTGTCTCTCACTCCATATAGAGACAGAAGAATCCAAGGCCAGGCTCAGCATGTAGCCGTCCTCAAACATGGTCAGCCAGCCATACCTCCTTAGCCAGCCGCCGAGCCTCATAGTAGGGCCGGGCTTTCTCGATGCAGCTCCCCAGGTGGGAACCCTGTGTATTCAGTTTCCTCGCCGACTCCTGAAGGATCCTCCGATAGGTGGTCCTGGCCTCCTGGAGAGGAAAGGCACATGTTTGGGTCCCAGCCCCTCTTGTTTCTCAGACACATCCCTCCCACTGCCACTGCCTCCATCTGGGAAAGAGACAGATGGAGATACTTCCAAGGACCAGCCCAAGCACATAAGGAAAAGGACACTCACATCCAGCTGTAGTTCCACCTGGTTGATCTCCTCGCTGGCCTGGTTCAGGTGCTCCAACTCCTCCTGCCACAGAGAGGGGTGGCAAATTAGTGCAGTGGAAGGAAGTAGCCTCGAGTGAACCATGCGAGGCAGGAGCAACACAGAGAGAGAGAGAGAGCCCCACTTGCCCAAGGAAGGGAGATGAGACGCTCAGGAAAGGAAAGAAGATATGGAGATTGCCAAATGCTTTCTTGTCTATCAGGGACCTGATACATACAATCTCATGTAATCCTCACAACTCTACCTTGTATTGGGTAGTAAAACCCCAGTTTCAAGGATGAAGAAATTGAGGTTTGGAGAATGCAACACTAATATGCACAACGTGAAGTTGTGGTGAGCCCTCACTCTCTCCATGAGATTGCAACACTTCCTCAAACTGAGGGAGTCTCCTTGGACCTGAAGGCTCGCTCTATGCGAGAGGGTGGCCACCTGGGCCAGGGCAGGGCCACTCAGTCAGCACATGTTTACTGCACACTTATCACCTCTCGGGACCGTGAGACCTGAGAATTCAGGACATAGAGGTGGCAGCTTACAGCCTGTAAGGAAACCCAGCAAGTCAGCAGCAGGTCCTGGGCAGTATGTGCAGCCTTGTGAGGGGTGGGTGTGGGTGCCCTCTGGGCAGCAAGGTCAGGGTAGGATGCCTGGAACACTTGCTCCCCAGCTGGAAGGACTTCATAGACACAAAAGTGCCAGTGAATGACTGGGCAAGGTGGCTCATGCCTGTAATACCAGCACTTTGGGAGGCCGAGGCAGGCAGATCACCTGAGGTCAGGAGTTCGAGACCAGCCTGGGCAACATGGTGAAACCCTGTCTCTATTAGAAATACAAAAATTAGCCGGGTGTGGCAGCGTGCACCTATAGTCCCAGCTACTTGGGAGGCTGAGGCAGGAGAATCACTTGAACCCAGGAGGCAGAGGCGGCAGTGAGCCAAGATCACACCACTGCACTCCAGCCTGGGCAACATAGCGAGACTCTGTCTAAAAAAAAAAAAGTGCCAGTGAAGAACAAAAGGCCAAGGAACCAAAGGGGAGCAGGTACCCTGGGCAGACAAGTTGGCAGGTGAGAAGGTCAGTAAGGCTACAGCACTTACGGGAGGTACTACCAGGACTTTTTGCAGTGGCAAAAGGGTCTCTCAGAGCCTGGTGCCAATGTAACGACAGCCTGGGGGAGCCAGGGAGACAAAAGTGGAAGCTGGGGCGGGCGTGGTGGCTCACGCCTGTAATCCCAGCACTTTGGGAGGCAGAGGTGGGCGGATCACTTGAGGCCAGTAGTTCGAGACAGGCCTGGCCAACATGGTAAAGCCCTGTCTGTAGTAAAAACACAAAAATTAGCTGGGCGTGGTGGCACACACCTATAACCCCAGCTACTTGGGAGGCCGAGGCACGAAAATGGCTTGAACCTGGGGGGCAGGGATTGCAGTAAGCCCAGATCGTGCCACTGCACTCCAGCCTAGGCGACACAGTGAGACTCCATCACACACACAAAAAAGGTGGAGGCTGTCTATAGTATTGCAGGTGGCAGAGGAGAGGGCAGATCCCAAGGAAATGCAGGACACAGAATCACAGGGGCTTGGTGGATGACTAAGATCAAGATCAGGAACGTGTATAGAGTCCAAGAAGCCTTTTGGCCTGCTTGGGCAATGGGTGACCGCAGGTCCCTACAGGGCAGATCCTGTGGGAGGGAGGGAGAGTCCTGGGGAGAAGTCGCTGGACAAGCTGGTCTGAGTGCCTTCCTGGCCCCTGGAAGGACTGGAGAGAGAAGCAATAGAACCAACCAGGGCTTTCCATGAAATGGCAGAGAGCTGAGGGGGTACTGGCCTCAAGTCATCCTCCCTTGGCCGAGAAAACACAAAAGTTCCCAGAGCCCCTGGTGAGCTAAGGACGCTACTGGGGAGCAGTGCTGGTCTGTGCCAAGGGCCTTGTGCCAGGAAATACCTGCTGCCTAGCTATAGGATTTGCCTTCACCAGCCCCTGCTGTCTCTGGACAGGAGGCTGAAGAGGCTAGAGGGACCCAGCCCAGCATGTGCCTGCTGCCCAGACCCATGACTTGCACTTGGCAGTGACGCCACAATCACTTCCCATTCATATGGCCCCCACTCACCTCATTCGGGCCTTTCAGCAACCCGGTGAGGGAGTCAGGCTGACATGCACAATCTTCCTTTTAGTCCTTTCTATCCCTTCTGTCCTCCCCCCATCCCCTGCCTTGATCCTGAAAAGATCTGGGTCAGCAGGTAAGAATACAGGAAATGGTTTGACATGTTAATTACAGTAACAGGAAGAACACAAAGGTAGAAACCTGTAGTGGAACGAGGAATGAGGATATGAAAAGGCACACACCTACAACAGTGTAGACCCTGCCTAAGGAGGGCCACAAATCTGGCTCTAAACTAGGGGTGTCCAGTCTTTTTGCTTCCCTGGGACACACTGGAAGAAGAACTGTCCTGGGCCACACATAAAATACACTAACACTAACTATAGCTGATGAGCTAAAAAAAAAAAAAAAATCGTGGCCGGGGCAATGGCTCACGCCTGTAATCCTAGCACTTCAGGAGGCCGAGGTGGGCAGACTGCCTGAGCTCAGGAGTTTGAGAACAGCCTGGGCAACATGATGCAAAGCCCATCTCTACTAAAATACAAAAAAATAGCTGGGTATGGTGGTACGCACCTGTAGTCCCAGCTACTGGGACAGCTGAGGCAGGAGAATCACCTCAATCTGGGAGGCGGAAGGTGCAGTGGTCTGAGATTGCACCACTGCACTCCAGCCTGGGTGAGAGAGCAAGACTGTCTCAAAAAAAAAAAAAAAAAAAAAATCGCAAAAAAAATCTCATAATGTTTTAAGAAAAGTTTACAAATTTGCATTGGGCCCTGTTCAAAGTTCAAAGCCTGGGCTGCATGTGGCCCGCAGGCCACGGGTTGAACAGGCTTGCTCTAAACTTTCTTGAAGAGACCTGTTCAACAGAAACTTAACAGGAGCTGCACATGGAATTTTTAATTCTAGAAGCCACATTTTTTAAAAGTAAAAAAACAAAAAAAAGAGTGAAATTATAAAAATACATTTAACCCAATATATGTAAAATATATTTCAACATGTGATCAACATAAAATAAGATTATTATCCATACTTTTACTTTTTTAAACTAAGTCTTCAAAATCCATATTCACTTGACTCTTAGGACACATCTCAACCTAGACAGTGGTATGTGGCTCCTGTGTTGGATGGCGAAGGTCTAGAAGTTGTTGTATTTGGGTAGATGCATCTACAGTGTCACACAACCCAGTGTCCATAAAATAACAACCATTCTGGAAGAACAGGCAGCCAACACAGCTCAGGGCCCCAGAGGAGGCATAGGGTCAGCACCAACACTACCAGATACACAGAACTCCAAGTTTCACAGTGCCTTCCTAACAGAGACATCACCAGCAACTGACACGATCACCCTAACAGGCCCTAAAAAGGCAATGTCTGTCAAGGTGAAAGGCAACCTATCTCCCTGGGGGCCCAGCTTCCTGGGGCTTGACGTGGCCTACAGGGGCTTTTAGGCTATCTGGGAGACGAGTGACCAGTTCTTTCAGCACCTCCTGCTGGAATATTCTTTCTCAGCTCCTTTGCATTTGATAGATGAGAAACAACCAGGCAGAAAATTAGTGACAGACTTGGGTCTGGATCCAGGACCGACCTTTGATCTCACTTTCCTTCCACTGTGACCAGCCTCCTGGGACTGAGGACACCATTGGAAGGACATCTCAGTAAAGAAAGAAGTGCTGTAATCTAGGAAAACCACAGCCCAGGTAGGAAAAGGACAGGGATTGGAAATGTAACAAACATTGATTGTGAGGGGTCAGTTGGTAAAGGCCACCCTGCAATGTTCATGTGGCAAATCAAAGTACAAGACTGGATCCCCACTGGATTCCATGGCCTCAAATGCTTCCAGTCATCAACTTCCAGCTCCTGACAAGATAATCAATGGATTGGATGGCTCAGCATAAGTTGTTACTACTGTTAAAAGGACAAGAAGAGCTGTTGCTATTGGCAAGTGGCAGGAGTGGGCATTATCTTTCTATATGGGAACTAGCAACCCAGTGGCACCTCCAGCAATTTACAGAAAGCCATCTGCTGATGGGATCTGTCCCCTCAGAGTCACAAAGCTCTCCCTAACAGGACAAGAAGATGCCTGGGGAGCAAAGCAGCCTGGAGGGCAAGGCCAGCACGGGAGGGAGGGGGATAGCCCAACTAGGGGATACCCAGGGAAAGGCTGAGCAGGAATCCACTGAGGACCTGGGACGGTTTTCGGCAGTCAGCAACACATTCCATTTGGCCTGCTTCACTAGGGACTCCTGGCACTCAGCTGAAATGGAATTCAGGGAGGACAAAGTCTGAATCAACGTGCATCATCCATCAGTGAGCCAGCAGCCAGCAGGGAGGGTGACCTTCCCAGGGCACAGCAGTCAAATTCCCAGGATGCCAGGACACTGAATCAAAGGCATGGAGACTCAGGCTGCAGATGCTCCCACCCCACCTAGTGCAGACCATCAAAAGACTCAAGTTAATGGTAACTGGGGCCAGGGTGATGACTGTCCTGTGAAAGCTAAACCCATACTTCTAGATGAGGTCACAGAGGTTGCAAAGTCACCCTAGAGAGTTTGGAAAGGAGCAGGTAAACGAGAGCACTCACATCTGAGGAAAGAATGCAACCACTAAGAGGAGGATGAGAAAGTCACAGAACAGACCCAGGTCCATCCTAGATCCACGCTCTTTTCCTCTTCCCTCCACTGGAACCCTCTCGGAAAGCTGAGGATGAGCCTGGAGGACTCAAAAGAACTCCACTAAGATCGTGACATAGAGACACAGCCAGCAGCCTTCCCTGGAGGGACAGCACACTCCAGGTAGGCACCAGCTGACTTCCTTCCAACTTCCAGAGGAATCCCACCATAAATGGCCATGGAGCTGCCTGCCTGCGAAGGAACCCCAGCCCCAGGTCAAAGAGGGCCTCACCCTAAGGACAGCCATTTCTGGGAGCCTCAGAAAATACCAAAACAGGCGCTCTACCTTTGGGATATACCTGGCCCAGTGGATTTGGCTCTGACTGCAACATTAGAATCCCTTCTCACCCCACCCAGACTAAGAGAATCCACGTGTCTGGAAAGGCTCAGGTAAGGGTATTTTTGAAGCTCCCTGGTGAGTTTTTATGGACTGTGGATGGAAACCCAGTAAATGCACTGAGAATCCAGAGAAATGAGCACCCACTTAAAGCACTGAAACACATGATCAGAGCAATGTGCATGGTCTGGTGAACTTTCAACACTAAAAGGGACCTCGAAAGACAAACACCCCAATCTCCTCCTCATCTTGAAAGCCCAACCACAGAAGAGCAAAATGCCACCGGCCTCCTCCATGAAGCGTGCCCCTCAAGCCAGGCTGCCTCTCTCACACAGCAAGAAGACACTAACTCCCTGCTGAGGTCAGAGCACTGGCCTACCCACACCTGTGTCATCAAATGAGGGAAGCTATTACCAGACCTTTCCTCCCTATACAACCCACAACATTCCACAATGTGCTGTGCAGTTTAGCAAGAGAGACTAGGGTCTGGTTCACAACATTCCACAACATGCTGTGCAGTTTAGCAAGGGACTAGGGTCTGGTTTACCCTTCCTGCACCAGTGACATCACAAGTTCACTGGAGGCAAAGTAAATCTTATGCTACCTCAGTGTACTCCAACTCTCATAGAGCTCATCTGATAGAAGAGTCAGTGATGACAGAATGTTCTATTTCTGCAGTGTCAGTATAACATTGAGGAACTGCTTTTTTTTTTTTTTTTTTTTCTGAGACAGAGTTTCACTCTTGTCACCCAGGCTGGAGTGCAGTGGCACGATCTCAGCTCACTGCAACTTCCGCCTCCTGGGTTCAAGCAATTCTCCTGCCTCAACCCCCCAAGTAGCTGGGATTACAGGCACCCGCCACAACACCTGGCTAGCTTTTTTTATTTTTAGTAGAAATGGGGTTTCACCATGTTGGCCAGGCTGGTCTCAAACTCCTGACCTCAGGTGATCCACCTGCCTCGGCCTCCCAACATGCTGTGATTACAGGTGTGAGCCACCATGCCCAGCAGAGGAACTGCATTTTTACATGTTAATTTTAATTGATTGTGTTTAAGCCACATGCAGCTAGTCCACCCTATTAGACAGCACAGTGCAAGTATGACTCTTCTTACTACTACCATTTGCCTATGCGGACACTGGAAAAATACATAGGAGTAGTAGAGGCCAAGTAAACAGACCACAGTGGATTCTCCTCTGCAGAAACCTCCTCTGGAGCATGGCAAGGAAGGCTGCAGGGAGGCATATAATGCACATTACACAGCCCTCCTCCGCAAGCAACAGAGACAGCTCTTTCCCAAAGTGCTATCTACAAACTATCACCAAGGAACAAGCAAAAAGAGTTTGAGAAAGAACTGTAGACTTGTGTCAGAGCAGTACAAGAATGAGTTGTGCAAATCAGCTAGACCAACTGCTCACTTTACAGATGAAAAAACTGAGGCTCAGAAATGTAAAGAAACTTCCATAAAAATCATAAATCATGGGGTTGGAGGTAGCATGAAACTCAGCCCAAGGCTTTTTTCACTACAGCTGATTTCCTCAGAGGATAATAAATCTGTAGAAATAGCAAGAGAAATTGGCTGTTTTCAATGCAATGTCAGGCAGAGCAGAAATAAATTACTGACTCATGCCAGAAACGAATGGCTCACCACTGCTCCATTATAAGCATGGACACAGTAGAAGAGGATCCCACACACACACACACACACACACGCATATCCCAGGAACCCACACGGAGAGTGAAGGAAGAATGCCAGGACTGGCTTTGATTTCTTCCCAACTCACTGGAGTAATCCAATAAAGGTTTGCCGACAGATAAGCCTAGGAATTTGAGCCTTCATATGTTCCTGCTCACCTATGGAAGAGTCACTTCCACAACATCAGAGTCCTGGAGATGTGACCGGAACAAATGGCAGACTGAAGCCCCATACATGCAGGAGCATCCTGGTCGTCTTCACCTGCCCAAGAAGCTTCCTCAGGAAGTCATTCTCAGCCAATCCCCTGAAACACTGCAACCCAGCTTTGACTGGCCAGGCATCTCTTCCACATGGAGTTGGTCTTCCTCACTGACTACCCCCAGGTCTCCTACACAAAGATCTGCCTGTCCTACCAACTAGACTGTAGACACTCCAAGGTAATAAACTGCTCTTCCATTCCTTTAGGAGACCCACCATCCTGAGGGCTGGGTATGTATGTTACTAAGGATTGGCCACAACAAAAGTTACAAATCCTTGAACATATGGGGTTTCTTTATAGATCTAAAGTTGATGCTACCTTTATAACACTGGAAAGGTCTCACTGTTTACAAGAGTGAAACACATTATCAGAGCAATGTGGGCTGCACATCCCTGGAAGGTACTGCTGAGAAGGTGAGAAAGGGGAAATGATGCTCTCACTCAGCCTCAAAACTGTCTCCCAGTATCAAAGTCATCTCCTCTCACACAGCATCCCTAACTAAGGTGGCAGCCCCTCTGCTTATCTGGAAAGAAGTACAACACGCCTACCCTCCACCGACCTAAAGTGTGCCTCCTCCATCTACTGCCAAGTGACGCTTTGTTCCTTCAGTGAAGCTTTCAGCAATGCCTCCCAAGCACTAAGGCCAGGCCTTTCTCTGCACTCCATCAGCACTTCAGACACACAACTCTTTTGGAACTTGTCATTACCCTGCAATGATTTGTTGACAAACTTGTTCTCCTTTCCTGCCCCAGCAGAATGGGGACAGAGTAAGTCTAAGCCCTCATTCATCCAACACTCTTCAGGGAGGCTGGAATCTCGGCTCTCCTTCTCTCCCCGCTCTCAGTGTTCTCACCTGTATTCTAGGATCCAGTTCTTCCTCCTCTCTTGGGGACAATTTGGCCTCACTGCTGCTGCTTCCACCTCCTCCAGGCTCTTCTGCAACTGGGCTCCTAGGGACTTCATCCTCTACAACTTCAGGCCGCAGCTCCCCCTGTGGGGTCTCCCGCCCTCCTGGAACCTGTCTGAGCTCAGCCATGCTAACAGGAGGAGGGCAGAGCCCTATGCACAAGAGAGGACTGACATGCTGGGACCAGGGCCCCAGCTTGGGGCTTCCTGGGCTCTAGATGCCAGGAGAAGAGTTTCTCTTCTCAAAAGGCAGAAAAGGTGGGCACAGGAAGAACCTCACACTAGGTTAGAGGTTGAGATTCAAGTTGTCAGTGGGGTTCCTAGAGCTGAAGCCTTGTCTGTGCAAAAGTTCTTCCCTTCCCGCCACAGGGAGTCCACTATGAGAAACCCGGAGCAACAGCTCCAAGGCAGGGGGCAAAGGGGGCTTGGATCCTGGGCCGAGGCCTGCTAGGAGGAGCACCATTCGGGAGGGTGGAGGCAGGCGCCTCCAGGCTGTGGTGGCAGCTGAAGAGAGAAGGCTGGGCCCGAGCTGAGGCTGTAGGATGAGCGTCTCTGGGGAGCTGCAGAGAAACAAAGGCCAAGTATATGGTCATGTCAGCATCAAAACCGCAGCCACCGGCCCCTTCCAACTCTGTACACTCTCACCACGCCCCCACCCATGTATGCCGACCAGTCCCTACCTCAACTTCTCTCCCTAGCCCTCAAGGACTTTTAGATTCTACTCTTCCCCGGTCCCAGCTCCTCTCGACCCAGCCCCTCCTCAGCCAGCGCCTTCGAGACTTTCCTCTGCACCCCAGGCTCTCCTCCATCTCCTGTGGTCTCCCGCTCGTCCCACTCCACCCCCACCCGGCTTTGCGATTCACCTTGTAACCCCGAGCCCCACCCCACCTTCTCTGTCCAACCCGAGACAATCTAAACCTCCCGTCTCCAATTCCACACTCTTCCGCAATCCCAAGGACCCTACTCCCGTCTATTCTACCCAGGCATGCGCAAAAGCCCCCCTCACAGCCTTACCTCAGTTTACCTTCCCATCCGCGGAGCTTCTAGGCTGCAAACAATCTTCCCCCCTCCCTCTCCGCAACAAGCCGATCCAACCAAAAACGACCAGGCAGGTCAGAAGCGGAAATACATCATCGGTGAACAACGCCCTCCCTCCCACGCTCTCTCTCAAGCCGGGCCTCCTCGGGAGGCCTCACACGCCCCCGCCCTGCCTTCAGTTTCCGTACAAAATGGTGCCCCACGTTGCTCAGGCTGGCCGTAGGTTGCCTCCGGACCATCCTCACCAAGGCTGAATGAAAGAAAAACATGAGAATGTGGTGCCGAAGAAAATTAGGGCGCGGGATGGAAATCGAGAGTAACTGGTGAGAAGAGGAATACTAGATATAAAACGGAGATAATAGCCTCAGAGCGAGTAGTGCCATCTTGCTTTACGGAGCTGCGGCGGCGGCTGCCCGAAAGCCACTTCCGGCCTGGTCCACGAAGGCGGGCGCGACGCTGAAAGTGAGCTGGTAAACTTCCGGCGGTGGCTCCTGGGGCAACTCGAGTAAGGGCACTGGCGGGCTTCGCCGGCGAAGGCAAAGTGGATTTCCAAAAGTGACTTTCCTCACTCCAGTGAAGTCGGTGGAACCCTTACTAACGGCGTCTGAGCGGACGGCTCCGATGGGTAAATCCCAGTCCTCGAGGCCTCTGGACCTCGCACTTGAACGACATTTTGGTGGGGTCACCGGTTACTCCGTGAATACTAATCAGGAACTTAGTCAACATTAACTCAATTAATTCACTCGTGCACCCAAGGTCAGATGCCCTCGATGAGCAGGAGTTTGTTACATGGCATTGTGTATCGTTACCTAGGTCCATGAACGAGCGCCTGGTTGACACCTCTAGGTGTCGCTTGGTGAGGCGAGGGCCTAAGCCTAAGGGGAAGGGCTTCATTCAGGGTTGGATGTTTTGTTTTCACAAAAGGCGTAACTTCCTCAGAGTCAACTGAAAGTTTGCCCTGCAGATGGAAAAGGCAAATGGGCTGAATTCCCCTCCTTTTTGGATCCTGTCAGAGACAACCCAGCTAGACATTGAAGCAGTGAAAAAGACTTTATTCAGTAACTGCTTACAGAAAGGAAAAGAACTGACCTCTGTTCAGTTTTGTACAGAAGTGATTGGGCATTTCAAAGGGATTTGTACAGAAGTGATTGGGCATTTCAAAGGGAGAATGAGGGAAGGAAGGTGATCAGGGCTCAATAGTGTCAGAGAAGTGAAAAATTACAGATTTGATTGGCATAGATGTGATTAGGCCAGATGTGTCTGCTAGCTAGCAGCTATAGAAGTTAAGAGTGCTTATTTATTTATTTATTTATTTATTTCGAGACGGAGTTTCAGTCTTGTTGCCCAGGCTGGAGTGCAATGGCGCGATCTTGGCTCACTGCAACCTCCGCTCCCCCCCCACCCCCGAGTACAAGAGATTCTCCTGCCTCAGCCTCCCGAGTAGCTGGGATTACAGGTGCATGCCAACACATCTGGCTAATTTTTCTATTTTTAGTAGAGACGGGGTTTTGCCACGTTGGCCAGGCTGGTCTCGAACTCCTGACCTCAGGTGATCCACCCGCCTGGGCATCCCAAAGTGCTAGGATTACAGGCGTGAGCCACCACGCCCAGCCTATTGTGCTATTCTTGCACTGAGATTGGGAGGTAGAGGCTCTGCCCTTCCTGACGATCCATTTCAAAGGAATGGCTCTCAGGTCCTTTAGAAGGACCTCTTGAGTTGTAGCAGACGCATAAACACCTTAAAGAGAAGAAGGAAGGATTCATAATTGTAAGCCCTTAATAAACGCCCTGAGAAAGGGAGGTCAGGAGCCTATCATGAGGTGTTGGCTAGAACAAATAGTAAATTCTCCTGGTAGCATTGAGCTTTCTCAGGCAGGCATTTTCATGGGGGAGCTGGGGTTCTCCTAGGGACATGATCTTACACTGCTAGAAGGCATGCTAAAGTTTGTCTCTTAGTAACTCAGAGGTTTGGATGGAGTCATGTGCCAAGAGTTCTACAGTTCTCAGTCCATTTCTTCTATCCCTTCATCCCATGAATAACGATTTTTTTAATTGAGCAGAGCAAAATATATTCCTTTAAAAGAGGTGATTGAAAACAGATTTTTCCATTAAATTGGAGGCTTTGTTTTTAAAATTACAAAATTGATTTTTCTAATTTCAATAAGTCAGCAGGACCTTGAGTAACATTGTCTAAGTGGACAGCTTTGATGGATAATAATGCCTCAGTCTTCTACCACAGTCCTTTTTATTATTAAGGTGCCATACAAAACCATAAAAATTAAATATAAGGTGATAAACATGATTTATTTGTTGTCTACCAGTCACTTTACTTTTGTAGAACTAGAATTTCACTGTAATAACCTCATTTTACCCAAGATGTTCTGTCTACCCTAGCCTGAATTATCCAACCTTTCTTATTCCGCACTGCTCCAATACCTGTCATTCTTATACCCTATCCCATAGCTCCTTTTCTCTGTGTAATGCTTAGCAATCACAAACTGCTGCTACTTGTCACAGATCTTTGGTGGGAAAACATTACGAATACATATAATGACCAGACCCCTAGATCACATCCTGAGCTTTAGCAGCCCCTTTAAAGTCTCCACTGGCCTCTTCCAAGGTTAACTCTCACCCACTGAGACCACATGTGAATCTATCATGTATAGATTGTGATATAATCGCACAGTAGTTTTTCTGCTGGGTTTGGATAATGTTTTGGGTAGGAAGAGATTGGGCGATGCTGTGCATTGATTTAACCTAAACTTGTTTATTGAAGCCAGCACAAACATGATGAATTAAAACTTTTGTCTAGAGCAGCACTGTCCAAAAGACCTTTCTGCAAAGAAGGAAATGTTAATCAGCTCTGCACAGTATGGTAGTCTCTAGACACATGTGGCCATTTAGAACTTGAAATGGAGCTAGTGTGATTAAGAAATTGTATTTTTTATTTTAATTTAAATAGCTCTGTGTAGCTAGTGGCTCCTTTCCTGGACAGCATGTTTTTAGAACCTGCCTTTTCTATATAATTTCTTCAGAAAACCTACTGAACTTTCACATCTTCAATACAAAACAGCCTCTCAGTCTCCACTATCGTTTGTCTTTTCTCCACTCCCTCCCTTCCCTTTCACCCCTACAGTCTGGCTCCGGATGCTGCCAATTCATAGGAATTACAAAGATAAGGTCATCCATGCTCTCAATATTGCCACATCACTGACATCTGACACTGGGTTATTTCTCTCTTTTTTCTTATCATTTAGCTTCTGAGTCACCCTTGTATTGGGTTTCCTCTTCTCTGGCTTGTTGATTCATTCCTTTATGCAATATGTCTTTACTGAGTGCCTATTATGTGCCAGAATTTCAGGCAATGATGAGAAAAAGGACACTATCTCACTTCCCATGTAGGTGATAGTCTATGGTGCTCATTTTATTTTTCTTTATTTATTTACTTATTTATTTGAGATGGAGTCTCACTCTGTCGCCAGGCTGGAGTGCAATGGCACGATCTCAGTTCACTGCAACCTCCGCCTCCCAGGTTCAAGTGATTCTCCTGCCTTAGCCTCCTGAGCAGCTGAGACTACAGGCGCATGCCACCACACCCAGCTAATTTTTTTGTATTTTTAGTAGAGACAGGGTTTCACCATGTTGGTGAGGCTGGTCTCCAACTCCTGACCTCAAGTGATCCACCTGCCTCGGCCTCCTAAAGTGCTGGGATTACAAGTGTGATCCACCACGCCCAGCCGATGGTGCTTATTTTATAAACTGGTGGGATTCAAACTAATTGGAAGACAACTCAGATACATGTTTTACCTTGCAACCCAGTATACATATATGTGTGTAAATATATTCATTAAAAAGATACAGGAAAAGATCTTTACCCAAATTATATGTAAAGCACATTAATATTTTATACTACTTTTAAATGCTGGTGGAGATCTCATCTGTTGATTTCATTACCTGTTCACAGCTGAAAACCCTGTCCTAAATGTTACTGTGCCCCAGGCCCTGATGTTAGCTTCTGACCATGTCATGCTGCCTACTTTCCCTGAGTGCCCTTACCCTAGTGCATGGCTGTAGTCCTTACCCAGGGCTACTGTTCCTTCCTTAGAGCTGTCTCCACAGACTTTCCACAGATCACATTCTGAGATCTGTCAGCCTTTGAGATACCGCTGGCCTGTCCCAGAGTTGCCTCTCTCAGTGGATCCAAATCTGATTTCATCCCCTTTCCCAAATCCTGCTCTTCTGACATTTAATGTTGGTAAACAGTTCTACAGTCCAGCTCTTAACCCAGGGAAAAACCTAGAAGGCACCCCCCACATTGCTTTTCATCACACTAAGTATCTCAGAGAGATGCCTTCTGTTCATCTTATTACCGTAGCTTCAGCTTAGACTCTCCTCATCTCCATCATAGATCACATACCTCAGAAGTCTTCTAAATCAGCGCTTAAAGTAGCACTTAAGCAATGATGGAAGTTACTATATTTGCACTGTCCAATATGGTAGCTACGAGTCATGTGTAGCTCTTGAGCGGGTTTAAATAGCCACATATGGATCCTGCCACAAGGATCCCTCCTAGTTCCTGGCACTAATAAACAACCAACCAACCCCTGTAGACTGACTTAATGAGTGAAATGTAAAAATATGAAAGCCATATAAAGATGTTAGCAACACTGTCAATTACTATGTAATATCACAAATCAACTTCTTAAATAATTTTTTCATAAATTTTTACTTGTAACTTTTATTTCTGATTTTCTCACGTAAGTACCCTAAATTGCCTCCATCATTAAAAATTACCTTTTTTAGGTTTTTTTGTCTACCAACATAAGCTACCTTTTTATAGTTCTTAACTTTTTTCCTACTATCAGTTATAGATTTAATAAATACCACCATTAATTGCTGATTAAACATATTAGTTGACAAATATATAGTAATAGAAAGCAGATCAGAGGTTGCCTGGTGGGGAGGTGGTAGTGATTACAAAGTGGCATGAAGCAACTTGTGGGTAGTGGATATGTTCTCCATCTTGATTGTAGTGAGGCTTTCTTGAGGGTATATATATATGTCAGAACTTTTCAAACTGTACATTTCAGTGTGTAATTTGTGTATCAATTATACCTCCCTAAAACTTTTTTTAAAATCCAGTTGAAAACTTGCTCCCAGACATATATAATGTAAAATCTACTAATAAGTGTTAATGAAAGGGACAGCCTGTATTACGCTTGTTTGTTTATTTAACTTTTTAGAGACAGGGTCCTGTTCTGTCACCCAGGCTGGAGTGCAGTGGCCTGATAATAGCCCACTGCAGCCTCAAACTCCAGGGCTCAAGCAATCCTTTTGCCTCAGCCTCCCAAGTAGCAAAGACTACAGGCCTTCACCACTATGCACTGCAGCCTCAAACCCCGGGGCTCAAGCAATCCTTTTGCCTCAGCCTCCAAGTAGCAAAGACTACAGGCCTTCACCACCATGCCTGGATAATGTTTTGATTTTTGTTTTTGTAAAGATTGGGGCTTGCTATGTTGCTCAGGCTGGTTGTGAACTCCTGGCCTCAAACAGTCCTCCTGCCTCAGCCTCCCAAACCATTAGAATTACAGACGTGAGCCCCCACGCTTGCCCTAAACCTGTATTACTAAAAATCTTTATTTTTACCCTTATTAAATCTGCTGAGTTTTCCAGAGGTAAATTACTTCCCCGAGTTGCTCATCACATGTCATAATAAAAACAGCAAACACTTATGCAGTGTATGCCTTTTACCTGGCACTGTTCTGGTTTATTCATTTGATCCTCACAAAAACCAACTACAGTAAATTGTACCTTCATTTTACAGTTGAGGAAATTGACAGATAAGGAGATTAAATAACTTGTCCAAGGTCATACTGCTGCTAAGTGGTGGAACCAGTCTTTAAACACAGACAAAAGTATTTAAGATTTTTAAAAATAATTTATAGCGACACATCATATATTAAATGTATCTACTTACATTTTAAATGCTCTAATTTGTGAAAATAACCAACCAAAATCAAAATACTTTCTAAAGATCCGACAGGTTTGCATGTGATACCATTATTATTTATACTACTGTTCTTTTTTATTTTATTTATTTATTTATTTATTTATTTATTTATTTTTTGAGACGGAGTCTCACTCTGTCACCCAGGCTGGAGTGCAGTGGCGCTCTCTCAGCTCACTGCAAGCCCCACCTCCCGGGTTCATGCCATTCGCCTGCCGCAGCTTCCCAAGTAGCTGAGACTACAGGCACCCACCACCACACCTGGCTAATTTTTTGTATTTTTTAGTAGAGACGGGGTTTCACCGTGTTAGCCAGGATGGTCTTGATCTCCTGACCTTGTGATCCACCTGCCTCGGCCTCCCAAAGTGCTGGGATGACAGGCGTGAGCCACCGCGCCCGGCCCCTATACTACTGTTCTTAACCTTTAAAGTGGTTTCAGTTATAAAAACTGATTCTATCCTACCTTGCATTTTACTTTGAAACTGATTTTTCCCCTGAAAGTTCTGCTTTGTGATTTTAAGCTCATTTTCTGTATTTTATTTTGTGAACCACTGAGCCTAGATGTGAATTTTGAACATAATTTCTATATAACATAACTCAAAAAAAATTGTCGTTAAGGACTAGGAAACAATTTGTATTTTAAAGGAAGTTGATCTTCAGATATCCCCTCAACAAATATTCTACGTTTGTGCTATTCCAATTTTATCGTTTACTATAGCTCTTCACAATTAGTTTACCTGTACAAATGTAAAAATAATTAAAGTAGCAATCTCTCCGATGGAATCGTGTTTGAGTCCTTGAAGCTGACCACAGACTGTAAGCAGCACAAACTCCAATAATTTTCTATTAAGGTTACTGTTTAATTTAAAAGACATTAAATCCTCTGTCAAGCCATTAAGATTAATATGTGTGTTATTGATTCAATTTATGTTTTCACTTATCTTCTTGTTTTCTGAAATCCATTTTGATATGGCTTTACAATATGTTTGCAACTTGAAATTAATACAAACCCTTATTCCTTAAACACTAAATAAAATCTTCATTTCAGGATTTAGTCAGCCAGTCTTTCCAGTTCTTATTATTCTAAATTGTTAGATTTCACTTTTCTGTATGTGGTTCTTTCCTCTATTTGAAAGCTGTGTCAGTTGACATCTGTGGAGTTATTCGGGTAAGAACTGGAAGCTACCATGCTCTAGAAGCCAATGTTTTTATTGTAACTGAAATTAGAATGTTTGAAGAATGGAAAACATTGTATTTAGCAATATAGGAACAAGATGAATGAAATTGAAACAGTCTTCTCAGTCCTTATACCCCCGGTAACACAGTAAGCCTTCAGCATCTGATTTTTGGCATTGTGAATATCCACTGGGCTCACATTTCAGACCGGGATTTGAAATAGTGGTCTATACCTTAGCCCGACTTACTTGCCTTTCAGTTGCCCCCAACAGCAACGTAAGCCATGTACTATGTGCCTGCTCTGCATGCCTGTAACTTTTACTTCCCTTCCTTTCTGTCTTACTTCATAAACCACTGACAGTGCCCTCTAGCCAAACACAACCACCTTGATGCTGTTTGACTTACTTCAGCATTGGACATTGTCCACCACTTCCTCACATGGGAATCTAAAACCTGACCGTGTCCTGACCTTCTTCCTCCCCAAAGCCTTTACTGGCTTCCCCTTCTGCAGCTGCTTCCTTTTGGAGGCTGGTGCTCTAGGTACGGTGCCTTCAGCCCCTACTAATCCACCTATAGCCTCTTAGAAATGTCATCCACGCCCACGGCTTCACGTATTCATCTCTAACTTCCTAGTCTTTACAAATCCTGATACACCATGGCTCCTCCTCTTCTCACTGAGGGAGGCCTACACCCTTGGGTATGGGATAGATTCCATACTGTAAAGGAACATAATTTATTCATCTCTGTATTTCTATTACCCACCCAGGTGCAGACTTAGTGGGTCCTCAATAAAAGCTTGTGGAAAGGATAAATTCCTTGATTTAGCCCAAAACTTGTTTGCATTTCCTCTTCCAATACCTTCACCCACTCTACCTTCTTGAATTCCTGTCCCACCCCACTCAGCATCTTCCACAGGATTCTGAGCCTCCTTGACTCACTCAGTCTGGATTGAGTGCATGCTCACTCCCTTCCTGTTCATCTAATCCCTCTGCCTGACCCAGTCCCATCACTTACATTGCAGAAATCTGCCAGTGGGGGTGTGTGGTGGAAGGTGAAAATCATTGTCACCTCCATCCACAGATCCCTATACAAAATCTTGGCTACATGCTGAGCCAATGAAGTTTACTGATGACCTATTGCAGAATTACCCTATTCTTCCTGTTGTACCTTTATACCACTTTGTACTTTGCACATGATGGGATGGCAAGGTCTGTGGGCCGGGATGGGGGGTGGGGGTGCCCTCCTTCAGCATGTCCTCAAAGGACTCAATCTCCATTTTGTCTCCAATACTCAGCCCATTTCTTTGCACATAGCAGGTGTTCAGAAATGTGCATCCAGCCTCTGACTGACTCTGCCCTCAAGCTTATAATTTAGTAGGAGAAATAAAGTATCCACATTATTCTGAAGTACATGGTGGCCAGGCATGGTGGCTCTTGCCTGTAATCCTAGCACTTTTGGAGGCCGAACACAGCAGATCACTTGAGGCCAGGAGTTCAAGACAAGCCTGGGCAACATGGTGAAACCCCATGTCTACTAAAATTACAAAAATTAGCCAGGCATGTTGATGCGTGCCTGTAGTCCCAGCTCTTTGGGAGGCTGACACACAAGAATCACTTGAACCTGGGAAGAGGCTTCAGTGGGCCGAGATCATGCCACTGCACTCCAGCCTGCGTGACAGAGCAAGACTCTATCTTAAAGTACATGGTAAAGGATGTAAATAACAGAGAAAGTGTCTTAAGTGTCTTGTGGCTTGCAAAGACAATAAATACTTAGGGAATTTCTGGATGAACAATACTAGTGGTCTTCAGAAAGAAGATACAGTTTTCACTTTGAGAGTGGGTTGGTCTTTGAACAGAAGCCTGAAGGATAAGTAGGACTTTGGCAGACAAGAAAAAGTGGAGGAACAGGAGAAGTGTATGCCAAGCTGAGAGAAATGTAGAGGGTAGATGGGGAGTGATCCGGTTTAATGGAGAGTTTAAGAGAACAGACTGGAGAGACAGGTTGGAATAGGTGAAAGAGGGTCTTGAATATTACGCCAGAAGCGTAAACTTCATTTGGTGATTGTACAGACTTTTTTGACTGTTACTGAGCAGGAATGTGATGCAAGCAGAACTTTGGGGAGATTAATCTAGTAGGTTCACAGCTGTTATCTCCAACGTCTAGAATACTACCTGGCATATAGTAGACCTTCCATAAACATTTTGAATATTTACAGAACCACATTAAGAGTTGTCATTTATTGATGTAGATGTGTACAGAAATAAAACTATTTGGATGTGATATTTTTAGTTGACAAATATACACATAACTTCATTCTTGACCTTTCTTTCACTACCCTCCATCTTCCTGTTACAATTAGCATCCCCCACTGTGATGACTTCCATAACATAGGAAACCTAAATCCAGCTTCCTGTTCTTTCCCCCCATTGTTTGTGTTTTTCCCTCCAAAGCTACACAGAAGAAAGTCATCTAATCCAGTCCTCTTTCACATGAAAGTTTGTTAGAATTTGTGTACAGTCATTATGTGCACAAAAAAATGTTTCTAGGTTAAATATCCCCAGCCCCTTTAATTATGTGACCATCCTAGTCACCATCCTCTTCATGTCTCTAGGACTAGCCAAGTGTGTCAGTGTCCTTAAAAACATGACATCAAGCCGGGCGCGGTGGCTCAAGCCTGTAATCCCAGCACTTTGGGAGGCTGAGGCGGGCGGATCACGAGGTCAGGAGATCGAGACCATCCTGGCTAACACGGTGAAACCCCGTCTCTACTAAAAACACAAAAAATTAGCCGGGCGTGTTGGCGGGCGCCTGTATTCCCAGCTACTCGGGAGGCTGAGGCAGGAGAATGGCGTGAACCCAGGAGGTGGAGGTTGCGGTGAGCCGAGATCGCGCCACTGCACTCCAGCCTGGGGGACAGAGAAAGACTCCGTCTCAAAATAAAAACATGACATCAATACTGAGCAATGACTCCAGAAATGTCTAAATTAGTATATTTCTCTGGCTTAAAGACTCTGGAAATATCCTCAACTAATCATTCTCTATATAATACTACCTTATCTGTGTATGATTCTTTACAATAAAAATATACATACTTAAAGCGCATTCTCCATGTCTCTCTCAATGTTATCCCTTCCTGGTTCAGGCCCTGATCACTCCAGACCTGCATCCTGTGTCTTGCTTTTCAGCTTTCTTGCCTGCTGCTACCAGATCTGTCTTCCTTAATCCGTGTTGTCATATGCAGGTCAGCAAACACTCACTGATCATCTGTGGCGTGCTGGCCCTGTGCTCATGCTTCAAGGCATCAATTGTTCATGAGTAGGACAAGGCCTGTCCCTTAAGCTATGGGGGAACAGTATTCATCTGACTATAACAACATGCGGGAGGTTGCGCTGCAGCATGGATATGTCCCCAGGACTGAGGACAGAGAAGGGTATTCTAGCATAGGTTTATGGAGATGGCATTCGACTAAGCTTTTACAAATTAAAACAGAGAAGAGTGTAAGAGTTTTCCAGGCCAAGCATGGCAGGTCTAAGTACACTAATTAGGGGACCCCCTGAGCAGAGCTCAGAAGAGTGGTACTAAGTGACCTCCAAAGGAAGATTAGAGCAGTGAAGAAGGACGTTGAGGGCCATCCCTGGGCGTCTGTTCTGACGATATAGGCACACTAAAGGATGGCCAGGCCCCCAAAATGCATTTCCGGAAAACAATACTAGTAGCATTTCCTAGTAGAAGACATTAGGGTCAACATTTGGACAGGCAGTTCACCCAGGAAGTTCATGGAGAGGCAGCTGGCAAGCCGACCAGGAGTAACCCCTATCCCTGGCATCGCGACTTTGGGCGTATCATTAACTTGTGGGGTCCTCACCTAAAATACAGGATAAATGCTCATATTTCCCCTGACAGGGTTGTGGTGAGGATTGAGATATAATAGGTATTCAGTCTGGCCTCACTTATAAGAAGGCGCTAACTTAACTACGGGGATGGCTGCCGCGGCCCTGTCCGCGCCGGGCACCGTCTACCGCGCCGGCAGCACCGAAGGGTACACCTGCCTGTGTCCCGCCAGCGGCCGCGGGAGGAGCTGCCAGAAGACTAGACTGTGGACCGCCCAGCTCCCGGGACTCCGCGGCTGGGGGCTGACGCGCGCGCAGGGCTCGGCGCCCTTTGCTCTGATTGGGCGGGACGAGGCCCAGGGGTGGGCCGACAGACAAAGCGGCAGGCAGGAATTGGTTAAGCCCGGAGAGAGGGCGGGGCCTTGGCCCGCGCGGGAGGCGGGAGTGGAGTTCCCCGGGGTTTCTCTCTTAGCCCCGCCTCCTTCCCGGTTCCAGCTGGGGCCCGAGAGGCTGAGTGGTCCGTACGCTGCTCGCTGGCCTCCCAGTCTCCCCAGCAACCGATGACACTGCCCGCGCGAGACTGACCACTAGCCGACGCGGGCGAGAGGGACTGGAGCGTGACCTCCCCATCCCGAGGGGCCGGACGCTCGGACGCCTCCCCGCTTCCCCTACTCGGAGGCCGCGCGCGCCGTTAGCCCGTTCCTCGCTCCCCGGCCCCAGTCCCGCAGTCCGGGAGGCGGGGGTCGGCAGCTGGCTGAGTGGGAACCGCGCGGTGTCTGAGGAGCCAGTCGGCGACCGGTGAGGTGACTGAAGGGCAGGGGAGGGCAAGGGTGGCGCGGGGCAGCCGTCCTCAGCTGTGGCTAGTCTTCTCCCATCTGCCTCGGGCGACTGGTGTCTGCGGCGGTCGCCAGCGCCGCCCGGGCTACGAGTGACGCGGAGATACTGCGGGGCGAGCGATTGGCCGGACACGTCCGCGCGGCCTGCTCCTCCCAGGCCTTCCCCTCAGCCTCTCCTCCCTGGTCCTCCCCGGGTGACCTTTTTGGGGCTGGCGTCACCACGACAAACATCGCCAGGCTGAGCCGGCTTAAGGGGGCAATGGCCGCCACCGGGTTCTGGCAGCGTTAAACGCTCCCCACTACGTTTTTGGTGCCCGGTCTCGCCCTCCAAGTCGGCTGGCGCCGCGGGTAAGGGGCGCTCGGGGTTGGGAAGGGGCTCGCGCAAAGAAAGTTTGCCCAGCAACTTGTGACGCGCGCCGACCGAGGCGCCCCAGGATTAGCTGCGCTGCTGTGGGTCACAGAAAGCGACCTGTTCAGGTGCGGTGTTCCGCATTCGGCGAATAGTTGTGCTCTGCTCTTAAGTACCAGGCACCAAGTCCCCAAATGAGTAGCCAGCTTCCCTTCTTTCATCTTGGAGCCCACACTTCGCGCAAGTGGAGCTATGGAAGGCCCATGCTGTGCTGCTCTAATCATGTGAGGGATTCTTAGGGGTTGAGGGGGAAGGACTGAAAAGGGCTGCAGACCGTTTAGGATGCCTGGAGTGGAGACAGGAGTTAAGCCCCTTACTCAGAGTCCATCTTAAGAACTGTCCAGGGCCGGGCACAGTGGCTCATGCCTGTTATCCTAGCACTTTGGGAGGCCAAAGTGGGAGGCTCTCTTGAGCTCGGGAGTTCAAGACCAGCCTGGGCGACATGGTGAGAACCCTCGTCTCTACAAAAATAATAATAATAATAATAATTAGCCGGGTGTGGTAGCACCTGCTCATAGTCCCAGCTCCGCAGGAGGCTGAGGCTGGAGGGTTGCTTGAGTCCAGGAGGGCGAGGCTGCAGTGAGACAGTGATCAAATCACTGCATTCCAAGCTGGGTGACAGCAAGACCCTGTCTCAAAAAACAAACAAACAACAACAACAAGAAGGACTGTCCTAGGGAGAGTAAATCCTAAGTACCGGGCAACCGCAATTCTCAGTGTTAGCAATTTTTTTTTTTTTTTTTTGAAACGGAGTCTTGCTCTGTTGTCCAGGCTGGAGTACAGTGGCGCAATCTCGGCTCGCTGCAACCTCCGCCTCCTGGGCTCAAGTGATCCTCCCACCTCACCCTCTCCAGTAGCTGAGACTACAGACGGGCGCCACCACACCCGGCTGTTTTTTGTATTTTTCGTAGAGACGGGGTTTCCCTATGTTGGCCAGCCTGGTCTCGAGCTCCCGACCTCAAGTGATCTGCCCGTTTGGGTCTCCCAAAGTGCTGGGATTACAGACGTGAGCCACCATGCCCAGCAAGATTTAGCAATATTTGGACCTTTCCATATGAAACACCGTAATAATAGCTTTTTTTAAATTTATTTTTTGAGATGGAGTCTCACTCTGTCGCCCAGGCTGGAGTACAGTGGCACGGTCTCGGCTCACTGCAACCTCTGCTTCTCCAGTTCAAGCGATTCTCCTGCCTCAGCCTCCCGAGTTAGCCGGTACTACAGGCGCGTGCCACCATGCCTGGCTAATATTTTGTATTGTTAGTAGAGACGGGGTTTCACCATGTTGGCCAGGCTGGTCTCGAACTCCTGACCTCAGGTGATCTGCTCACCCCAGCCTCCCAAAGTGCTAGGATTACAGGCATGAGCCACCATGCCTGGCCAACTTTCTTTACTAAAGTCCCAGCCAGGAGGATCAGACACTCCAAGTCTACTGTCTTAAGATCAGACAACTAGTAATGGGAGGAACCAGAATTTGGATGCCTGCCTCTCTGGTTCTGCTACACAGGTTGCAGGCTCAACTAGTAAACCAAAGCAGAATATTTGTATGTGCAGTGTGCAGTGCTGTGGAGGATATGATGACTGTAGTCAGAGTATTTGTATGTGCAGTGGGTAGTGCTGTGGAGGATATGATGACTGTAGTCAGAGTATTTGTAAATGCAGTGGGTAGTGCTGTGGAGGATACGATGACTGTAGTGAGGGTATTTGTATGTGCAGTGGGCAGTGCTGTGGAGGATACGATGACTAGTCAGGGTATTTGTATATGCAGTGGGTAGTGCTGTGCAGGATATGATGACTGTAGTCAGGGTATTTGTATGTGCAGTGGGCAGTGCTGTGGAGGGTACAATGACTGTAGTCAGGGTATTTGTATATGCAGTGGGCAGTGCTGTGGAGGATACGATGACTAGTCAGGGTATTTGTATATGCAGTGGGCAGTGCTATGGAGGATATGATGACTGTACTCAGGGTATTTGTATGTGCAGTGGGTAGTGCTGTGGAGGGTACAATGACTGTAGTCAGGGTATTTGTATATGCAGTGGGCAGTGCTGTGAAGGATATGATGACTATAGTCAGAGTATTTGTGCAGTGGGCAGTGCCGTGGAGGGTACGATGACTGTAGTCAGAGTATTTGTATGTGCAGTAGGTAGTGCTATGGAGGATATGATGACTGTAGTCAGAGTATTTGTATGTGCAGTGGGTAGTGCTATGGAGGATATGATGACTGTAGTCAGGCCCTTTCCTCCAGGGACCTAACATTTGGGAAAATTGGATTCCAGACTAATACATCACTTTTAAAAAGCACTGAGTATCTTCTGTGTGCCCAAGTCCTTGCTAGGCCCAGGGAAGGTGCAAAAGACCTTATAGTCCATTTTCTCTGATCTGGGATGCTCTGGCCACTCTGGGCTTCAGTGTTGCCTGTGTCTCAAAAGGACAGGACAAGCTCCCACTATGTATGTTCTCTCCTTGTCTACATCCATACCTTCTTCATACTTCCCAGATTTCACAGGAAAATCTTTGTGAAACCAAAACTTTCAAAAGAATGTATTTGGGCTCGGCATGGTGGCTCACACCTGTAATGCCAGCACTTTGGGAGGCTGAAGCAGGAGGATCAACTGAGGCCAGGAGTTCAAGACCAGCCTGGGCAACATGGCAAAACCCTGTGTCTACTAAAAATACAAAAATTAGCTGTGGTAGCTGGAGCCTGTAATCCCAGCTGCTTGGGAGGCTGAAGCACAAGAATCGCTTGAACCTCAGAGTCAGAGGTTGCAGTGAGCCGAGATCACACTGAGATGGCACCACTGCACTTTAGCCTGGGAGACACAGTGAGACTCTGCCTCCAAAATAGAAAGAATGTGTTGGCTCATGATCAGACTTGAGCACTTGGGCTGAGAGCGAACTGTCATTCCTATTTCCACCAGCTCCTTAGATATAGACTGAATCTGAAGCTGGAAGGAGCAACTTCTTTTGAAGTATTGGATTTTGTTTCTTTATGGGGGAAGGAAGCAAGGAGTGGCAATTCTGGTGCTCTAAATTCCATTCCCCATCCGCACCTCCTAGAATAGGGCTTAAATCTGTCCAGAGTGGACAGGAATCCCCGCTTCTTGTTACATTCACTGATTAATATACGCTCCTTCCAGCTTCAGATTCAGTCTGACATGTCTAAGGAGCTGGTGGAAACAGGAATAACAGTTCGCTCCTACCCCAAGTGCCTAAGTCTGATCATGATCCAAATACATTCTTTTGAAAGTTTTGGTTTCACAAAGATTTTCCTGTGAAATCTGGGGAGTGTAGAGAAGGTATGGATGTGAACACGGAGAGAACATAGATAGTGGGAGTTTATCCTGTCCCTTTGAGACATGGGCAACACTGAAGCCCAGAGTGGCCAGAGCACCTCAGATCAGGGAGAATAAAGCTGAGCAATGAGTAGGAGGGAGGTGTGGGGTCAGGGGGAGCCTCTCTGAGAAAGGGTAGAGAGTCCTGAATGAAGGAGTGAGAGAGCTTTGCTGGCAGAAGGAACTGTAAGTGGCAAGGCCCCAAAACTGCCTCCTGAAGGCCAGGGAAACTTCTACTCCATACCCTATCTAGATTGGGGAATGGATAGTTTGCTTCTATCTCATCTGGATTTCAGGGCAGTCTAGGGGTACCACAGAATCCTGGAGACAGCAGCATCACTCGATCCTGAGGGGTAAGAATACAAGGAGAAGCCAGCAGAAGAATCACCTCTCCTGATGCAGCTACAACTCCCACCCTCCCACCGCCAGTTCCTGCCCCTCTTCTCATGGAGACTATTCCATTCCTGGGTCAGGGCCCAAGATTAACACAGAGCATTCCCTGGGGCCCCAAGTGCTGGTTCTTGGGGTTGGCATTTTACCCCCTTGTCCCCTGGCTGCCTGGTGCTCACCTGTGAATTTCACAGCCAGGTCTGTCCCTGCTGCTCACTGAGCTGCTGCAAGCCTCCTGGGGCCTTTAGGAAGGGGCGGGGCTGCCCTAGGGAGACTGAGAGATGGGCTACATGGCCTGCTGACTTAGTCCTGTCCCCAGACCCACCTGCACACTTGTGCTGGATGACTGGACAAGCCTGTATAGGAAGCCCAGGTCACATGGGGGTTACTAATAACACCCACCTCAAAGGACTACTGGGAGGACGAAAGGGAAACACATGTACAAACATGTGAGAGTTCTTGTGTGTTAATACCAGTAACAGCTGGTATGGTTTCACCTTCTGAGAGTCACAGTGAGAGAAGGTTTTGCGTAAGTCACAACCCCAGGTCCCTACCGGGTCTAGGTGTCCAGTTTCCAAAACAGCAGGTGGACTTTTCTGGAGAGGGCGGCTAGGAACTAGGGCCTTGGAAAATGAGGGGAACAGCTCTCCTCTGGGCTCACTGAAGCTCTGAAGGTCAGACAGGGTCAGTGACCTTTTCTCAACTAAAGCCCTCTAAGGACTGAGGTGGGCCAGCCTCCCTTCAAATGTTCCAGGATTTGGAAAGGCCATTTGGATAAGCACTATTCAATAAAAATAAAATATAAGCCACATTTATAATCTTAAATTTTCTTTAAAAATGGGTAAAATATATTGTGATAGATATATTTCATTTAACCTAATATATCCAAAAATATTTCAACAAATAATCAATGCTAAACATTATTAATGACGTATTTTGCATTCTTTTTTAACACTAAGTCTTTGAAATGAGGAGAGTATTTGGCTCTTACAAATCAACTCAGTTTGAACCAGCCATGTTTCAAGTGCTCACCACATGTGGCTCTGGGCCACTGTAGTAGACAGCATAGCAGGGAACAGTTCCCCTCAGCCCTATTCCCCGCTGCCCAGACCAGGTTTACCAACTCTGACTTCAAGATGACCACTTGTTTCTTGTGAATCATGACTTTTTGAGGTCTTTTGTCCCACCCCAGAAATGCTGGCATGGCAGAACAGATAACCAGGGAAGAAAAATCTTTATTCTGATTGAAAATAAGAATTTTCAATTATTTTATTTTCAATTATTATTCAATTATTATTAAGAAACAAAATGACATATGAAACTCAGAAGTTTATCTTGCCCCTATTGTAAATATTGGTTTTTCCATTAGCTTATCTTCCTTCTTAGTACCTGTTTTGTTTCGGTTTTTTTAGTTACATGTATAGTATTTGTTTTAAATGCTTGAAAGGTACTTACATACTTTATTCAACAATGAGAATTTTCACCAATTCAGACGTAATTTCCCCCTTCCCTCTTTCCAAACTTTCCTGTACTTTTTTTCCAAAGTGAAAGAAATTTGGTGGTATAACAACTTTAAAACTCACATTCAATCAGGAGAGTGGGGATTAGGATGATCTAGAAGTCAGTCTTTTTTTTTGGCACAGTAATAATTTTTCTTTCAGGTTTCCACTTCAGTCGTGACCCTTTTGCCTGTGGGATGAGCTCCAGCATGGGGTGAGGTATAGAAGAGAGACTTGAAGAGCCTGCCTTGGGATTCAAGCGCCAAACCTGTACCCTAGCAAGTGTCTTACTCCACATCCATAATGGAAGGAAATGGTATTGTTGTTTATATGCCGTTTAAGTGTGCATGTTGGGATTTGTGCATTTGCCGTCCTTGGGCATGTGCCCTGGGAGGCAGTGGCCTGGGAGAAGGTGGGCTCCTAGAAACATGGTTTGAGAGGTACCATGGTCTCCAGATACCCAAGGAGGAGGCAGAGCACTCAGTGGGGCATGAGCATTGCTTTCTTTGGCATCTGGGATCAGCCACTGAGTCTCCAGGGAAGTTTTTATTTTCAGGAGGGCAAACATTCCTCTGAACTGACATCTAACTAAAATCAGCAGCCTGTGTCTGGGTTGAAAGTCCCTCTGGAGGAACCAAGGAACTCTCTCTAAAGTCTACTCCAGCCTGGGCGTGATGGCTCATGCCTGTAATCCCAGCACTTTGGGAGGCCGAAGCGGGTGGATTACCTGAGGTCAGAAGTTCAAAACCAGCCTGGCCAACATGGTGAAACCCCATCTCTACTAAAAATACAAAAATTAGCCAGACACAGTGTCACGTGCCTATAATCCCAGCTACTCAGGAGGCTGAGGCAAGGAGAATCCTTGAATCCGGGAGGCAGAGGTTGCAGTGAGCCGAGATGGAGTGACTGCTCTCTAGCCTGGGCGACAGGGCGAGACTGTCAGAAAGTCTACTCCAGCGCTCCTGCTTGCATTTTTTGTTTAAAAATCATACTAATCATACTCTTTGTATAAGATGTCTGGGATTTAAAATACTCTAGAGCTTCCCCCCACCAAAACAAAAAAGTGGAGTGGGGGTGTGGATGAAACAAGAATGGTAAAATGGGGATTGATTTGTGACACTATTCAGTTTTTTGTATTTTAAAATGTCCATTAAATAAATACCCTCCTCCAGAAAACATTTCCCTCCCTTTCTTCCCCTGCTCCGTTGTAACTCACATTTTCCCTTTTACTTCATGTCGACTGGGCACAGCACACCCTACTGCAGAGGCACAAGAGGAGGACACCCCATGCCGGCTACTCCTGCCCAGCGTAGTGGGGCAGCAGAAGCTCCAGAGCCCAGACTTGCAGGTTTGCTATTCTCACTTTACCCCCATTTGTATCCAAAACATAAGAACCCTGTCTATGGGGGTATTTTAACCAAAGTTCTGAGTATTTATGATGAACTTTCATCTGCTAAGAAGAAAGTGGCAGCTGACCATTTTGTTTGCGTCCTCTGCTGCATCTGTTGAGTGACAAGGGGCTATACTGTACTAGTAACTAGACCTAATCTCCCATAAGGCTAGAGACTGACCCGTGGCCCCTGAGAGAAGTCGTCAGTGCTGAGGCCAGGTAAGGAGGGCAGCCACATTGTGCTCTTGACTAGAGGGCATGTGAGGTTCTGTGCACATAATACAAAGGCTGACCCTGTTCCCAGACAGCTGCCCGGAGCAACCTGTCAGAAGAATTCAGGAATATCATGTGAGACAAATAGGATAATAGAGCAGATTTGGTCTCCATAAAGGAGTTTTTCTGCTACTCCAGATTCTCAGATTCCTGTGGCTGAGACAGTGAGGAAATGCTGCAGAACGTTCATAAACAATATGTTTTTCTTGATCAGATTCATCATATTCAAACCTTCACAAAAAACTTGGATATCCTGACAATTATTATAGAATGGATGCCCCTTCCTTCTCCCCAGCCTTTCCTGAAAATGGGAAAAGTGTTTCTTGGATAATGCCACCAACTTTTAATAATGTTTTTTGTGAATTATCTATGCTCCCGTTTTACCCCTTTACCGGGTCCCGAGTTGCTTTCTCAACTTTGGGGCTGTATACTGGCATGGGGTAGTGTGTTTATCAAGTGCTGTCCAAAGCCAAGGAACAGTATTTTGGGGTTTCTCAAATACCTTCCCTTGGCCAGACCCCAGCCCCTTCAGTAACTTCAGGGTCTGAGCCCTTTGCCTAGGCTGTTGCTGCTGGACCTGTTTGTGCTTCATCACATTACCCACTTTGTTCTTCCAGCCCAAGTCTGGCTGGGTTCATGTCAGTGACTCAGGAAAGCTGGGTGTTGGAGGAAGGCGTTGGTATAGTCTAAACGCAGGGGACTTCTCACTGCCCCATCCTTCCTTGGTCATTTCCTAATGCATCCCCAGACAAGGATCCCCATCTGAGGCCAGCAAACAGGCTTGGCATTCCCTTCCCTCAGAGCAGTGTTGATGGTTCCCAGGCTAAATGGAAGCTCCCCTTTGAATCCATTCGTGTTTGTTCTCCAGGACACTTGTAGTTTCCCTCCTGCCCTTCCAAGTGGTTCAAGGACACCGACTCCGTATTTCCGGGATGCCCATGGCTTTGCTTTGTCTTGGGGAAGGGAATCCTGGAGATGGACTACCTAAAGAAGTTATAACAAATAGGGAGTTCGTGTTCCCCTCTCCATTCCTTAGGAGCTGCTGCAGAGGCTCACAATGACCTTCTCCCCACAGGCTCACGGTGCAGGGTGAACCTGGCCACAGCTCACCTCTGGAACAGCCGCAGTGTCTGCCCCTTAGAGAAGAACCCTGAAATCAGACCAGTTTTTGCGGCCTCCCCCTTTCCTCTCTGTTACAGTGCCTTTTCCAGGCCTTAAGAGAAGTAAAACTTAGCTGCAGCGTCAGGAGGTGGACCCCAGAGTGTGAGTGGCACGCTTCCCTGTGAACCCGTCCTCACCATGTTTGCCACATCTGGGGCAGTGGCAGCGGGGAAGCCTTACTCGTGCAGCGAGTGTGGCAAGAGCTTCCGCTACAGCTCAGTGCTGCTGCGACATGAACGTGCTCACGGCGGTGACGGCCGCTTCCGTTGCCTAGAATGCGGTGAGCGCTGTGCACGGGCTGCTGACCTCCGAGCGCACAGGCGCACCCATGCTGGCCAGACCCTCTACATCTGCAGTGAGTGCGGACAAAGCTTCCGCCACAGCAGCCGCCTTGACCTACACTTGGGTGCACACCGGCAGCGATGCCGCACTTGCCCCTGCCGCACATGCGGCCGCCGCTTCCCGCACCTTCCGGCGCTGCTGCTACACCGGCGCCGCCAGCATCTGCCAGAGCGGCCCCGCCGCTGCCCGCTGTGCGCCCGCACCTTCCGACAGAGCGCGCTGCTCTTCCACCAGGCGCGGGCGCACCCCTCGGGGACAACCTCTGACCCTGCTGCCCCACCCCACCGCTGCGCGCAGTGCCCGCGAGCCTTCCGAAGCGGCGCCGGGCTGCGGAGTCACGCGCGCATCCACGTGTCCCGGAGCCCCATGCGACCCCGTGCCTCAGACGCCCACCAGTGTGGCGTGTGCGGCAAGTGTTTCGGCAAGAGCTCTACGCTGACGCGACACCTGCAGACGCACTCGGGGGAGAAACCCTTCAAGTGCCCGGAGTGTGGCAAGGGCTTCCTGGAGAGCGCCACGCTGGTGCGCCACCAGCGCACACACACGGGCGAGAAGCCGTACGCATGTGGCGACTGTGGACGCTGCTTCAGCGAGAGTTCCACGCTGCTGCGCCACCAGCGCAGCCATCAGGGCGAGCGGCCACACGCGTGCGCCACTTGCGGCAAGGGTTTCGGGCAGCGCTCCGACCTGGTGGTGCACCAGCGCATCCACACGGGCGAGAAGCCCTTCGCGTGCCCCGATTGCGGCCGCCGCTTCAGCGACCGCTCGGACCTCACCAAGCACCGGCGCACGCATACGGGCGAGAAGCCCTACCGCTGCGAACTGTGCGGCAAGCGGTTCACGTGCGTGTCCAATCTCAACGTGCATCGGCGCAACCATGCCGGCCACAAGCCACACAAATGCCCCGAGTGCAGCAAGGCCTTCAGCGTCGCCTCCAAGCTTGCACTGCACCGCAAGACGCACCTGGGCGAACGGCCAGCGGAGTGCGCAGAGTGCGGCAAGTGCTTCAGCCACAGCCGCTCGCTGTCGCAGCATCAGCGGGCCCACACGCGCGCCCGCACCGCTGCCGCCGTTGCCATCCAGTCCGCAGTGGGCACTACCCTCGTCTTTGAGGGGCCGGCTGAACAGGAAAAGCCAAAGTTTTCTGTGTCCTAGTTGAGGGAGGCTTGCTGAGGCTTCTCTAAAGGTGGTTGGGCAGGCACCTATATAGTATCACGGGGACAGTTGAGGCAACTCGTAGATGGAGGTTTGGGAAAAGACTATGTGGCCTCCTGCCTTTCCCGTTTCTGTTGGCAGCCCTTCACCTGGCCTTCTGCCTCGCCTCTACACCTACTACCCTGTCGGCCCTTTTGCCATCCTGTCCTCGTATAACTCGGATTCTCCCCTCAGGTGTAGGTGCAGGGAGTCAGGGAACCCTTAGACTCCCCTGTGTGCAAGAGCCCAGGTGTTGGTGTGTCCCTTTAATGCGACTGTGCTCTCTGGTGTTTCTGATTTTCCTGCCTTTGTTCTGTCTTCTCATGTCCCATCTCATTCCAGCCCGCATCTTCTCCCTTCCTGATTACTTTTGTTGTCCTGCCTCTTCAGGTAATGGTCACAGATTTGGCTGTAGTCACATGTTACCAGCCCTGTGGCTTCTTGACTCTTGGCTCACTGTTAACTCTGCTTCTGAGAAATGTGGGTATAGAGGTGGGAAAGCTCACTTCCATGAAGGATGTCTCCATGCTAGGAGCTGCCTGCACCCTGGCAGAGGTGGCCAGTCACGTGAAGGTGGGCAGGGGCCTAAGCATGGCCACACATGTCCCCAGGGCAGATCAAGGGGCCTCTCAGGACAATATTCCCCAGCCAGGTGAGGAACATTTTCACTGGGACCCAGGCCAAAACCATGTGGGTCCACAAAGCCAGGCACTGCCAAGTGGAACATGAGGTTATTTCCAAATCATGGGAGCCACCAGTAAGGAGAGGGCAGGGTGGAAAGTCCCCTGGAGCTGGTCAACAACTTTTTGCTCATGGCTAGTGAAATAAAGTTGTCTGAGTACTAGATGCCAAGCGCCCCCTTTGTCAAACCTACGGCTGCTCACCAGAGTTTGGAAGTGATCCAAGAGCAGGTCCATTCAGTTCCAAGGTCTCTTGTACCTTCCCAAGGCAGCTCAGTGATCTCGTATGGAGGACCACTTGATTCCACACTACAAGGTGAGACTTCAAGGCCTACATATTGGGTTTTCTCTGTTAATGGCAAGTACAAGATGGCTCAGGATCATATGCCTCTATTTCCACTCCAGCCAGTCGGCCAGGAGTGACCCAGCACTCTCCAGATTATCTCCGCCTGCTCTATTTGAGTGTAAGGGTGGGTGTCTTAGTCCACAGGAAAGGGCTGCAAACTGTCAAAGTGAGTCTGGAAAGGGTCAGAGGTGAGGGCCTGCAGAGAGAAACAGGGCCTGCACCTAAGCTGCATTCTGGTACATGGTTTCAAAGGGATCTAGGATTTCTGCACCTCAGGTGCCAAAACACTTGCTCTGCCCACACATGCCTGCATAAAATACTGTTTATTTTGTCCCTTAGGAAGACTAAAGTAGTCCAGCTCCCCTACAGCCCAGTCTTGCCCCCACCCTGCACTCTGTCACCTTAGTTCCTGGGGACCAATCATCTGGCGTTCTCAAGCAGACCCTCTCCTCATTGCTCCTTTTCAGTCCCTGGAGTCTGGCTCCCCAAAGCCAAAGCTGGAGGAGAGCTCATTGCTGAGGAAGCAGGGTTGGAGCCTGAGGAGATGCAGAGGGCCTGGGCCCCTCGCTGGATCCCAGAGGCCCAGGGGCAGAGATGCTGGGACAGGGCTCTAGGGGACCACTGGGTGACTCTTGAGGGGCTAGGAGCAGGGCTGGGTGACTTTTGCTACGGTGGGCTGCAACACTGTCTGGCTTCTCAAAGCGCTTGCCGCAGAATTCACAGGGGAAGCGCAAGGCAGCCACCGTCTCTGCATGCTTGCGCTGGTGCCAGTTCAGGGAAGCCTTCTGGCGGCAGGTGAACCCACATATCTCACACCTGGAGTCAGGAACAGAGGAGAGTAGGAACAGGCCTCAGGCCATCATGACTTCCCTAGGGGGTTCCTCCTGCTCCCCACTGCCTAGGTGTCCTATATGCCTAGCTTCCAGACTCCACCTCCTCTCTTCTGGCCCCTGGCCCTCAGACCCCACCCCAGCACTCACTGCAGGGGTTTTTCTCCAGTGTGGATACGTCTGTGGATGACAAGGTTGCTGCTTGTGCGGAAAGACCGGGCGCAGAACTCACAGATGTAGTCCCGGGTGTCTGCAGGCATATGAGGGACACTCCAGCATCTGCCCCCACCCTGTGGCCCCTCCTTGGCCCACCCCACCCACTGTCCCTCACCGGAGTGCACCAGTATTGGAATTCAGGAGGCTCAGGTTCTAAGTAGTTGTTATCCAAATCATGGAGCCCGTCTGGACCTCCCTTACCTGATGGGTCATGACAACCAAGTAAGATATGAACCCAGCTAAAAGACATTATTGTTCACCCCAGCCCCCTCCCGCCAATCCCACTCAAACCAATGAACTCCCGATGCAGGTGCACCACCCCACCTCAGCCTCTAGGCTGGTTCTTTCTCAAAGGAGACACATGGAATGGAGAGCTGGGTCCTTATGTATGAATTGAAGGCACTGGGCAGCAGCCAAGCAGAAGCTTGGAGTCAGCGATGGGAATTAGGATTGAAGCTCAAGGCCCAAGGACAGACCCTGGCACCTGGAATCATCTACCACCTATTCAGGCTTGCATATCCCACCTGTCCCAGACCCTAGCAGTGCCCTGTGGAACCACCTGTCTGCAGGCAGCCAGTCCCCTCTCCTCTTTTTCCCTGAGCCTGCACTCCCTGCTTGTTCCAATAGTACCTGCCTGTTGCCCACGGTCACTGTGTTGCCAGCAGCTCTCACAGGCTACTGTGGTTTCTCTAACCCACCAAACCCCAGGGTCTACAGTAGAAAAGGTGTCTTTGCTTTTCATGGTGCCCTTTAGACCACCTCTAACATCCCCACCTCTGCGAAGACCCCACCATCAGACCACACGAACACACACCTGCAGCCTCCTCCTTTGGCCCCATCACTCCCTCTCCATCCACACAACTAGGTTCAGCCCCTCTACTCCTGTCAGCCACTATTCCTGCTGTCAGTCAGCACTCCAGCCCTCTGTTCCCTGACCTCACTGACCTCATCGCCCACCCTCCTCAGCCACCAGTCTCAGGTCACACCCATGCACTGCACCACTTCAGAAATTGCTATTTCTTCTGAGATACAGTGGGTTAGGAGGAGAAAAAAAGAAATGGTGATTTCAAACATCCTGGTTCGTGCCAGGGCCTCCTACCTTGTCCTCTTGCTATGATAATCCCATGATTCCAGGCCAGTCTGCTGGCCCCACCATCTTGCCTCTGAGCCCCTTCCCTGCTCAGCTGCATTTCCACAGCCATCTTTGTTGCCTTCTTTCATTCACACTACCAATCTTCCGTCCCTCTCTCCGTCAACTGTACTTGCTTGGTTAAAGCCCAACTCGGGACAGACACAACTTTTGGTCTGCTCCAGCCCTGCACGTGTGTACTGTAGGGGGCACAATCTGCCTCTTGGCCACTCTTCATCTAAAACCACAAGTCTTAAGGCCCCCTTCTTGCCCTACTGTGTCTGCATTTCCCTCATCAGTTCACTTTTCCAACTTTTTAGAAATACAGAAGACATTTCACACCACCACCTTTCTCCACCAGCCTCCAACACCCCCAGCCTACCAGCCTTATTCAGCAGTGCTCGTTTCTAAAGTCGCCAAGAAACTAGAACACCCACATCTTCTGCCCACCAAATCCACTATTCAACTTGCATCTGTGCCTATGTAAACAACCGCTCAAACTGTTCCCCCCTGGCAGCCCTCCACTGTGCCCCTCAAGACCGACCCCTTCTCACTTGAGGTCCCCCACCCCACTCCAGCATCAGCAGCAAGCCTTTCTCTGTGGAATCATTCCCATCTCCGTGCCCTGAGCCCACAGCCTTCCAGCTAAGACTCCATTTCTCTGCCTGTCTTCACAGAAAAACAGAGTTGTCCATACTTGCTGTCTCCACTCTGCCTTGAATGCACTCCGTTCTGGCTATCCCCACAGCTCCACTGCCCCTCTTGTCAGTTCCATCTTGTCACCTGGTGGCTTCACCACTGCCACATCTGGTCGCCTGTTCTCAGCTCACATTTGGCCTGTCGCACTGGCAATCATCCCCCCTTCCTCCCTGGAGCATTTTCTATACTCAGTTCCTCAAATACCACTCTCTTCATCTTCCTCACTACTCACCTGGCCTGCCCTCTGATGGCTAGAGTGCCATGACACTCACTTCCTCTATGTAGGGACACTCTGGCCTCATGGCTCTAAATACCACCCATATGCTCATGACCCACACATTTATATTTATATTTTTGCCTGACATCTCCCCTGATCTCCACATTCACATCTCCTGGATGTTTAATTAGCATGTCTCAAATCAAATTTCCCTTCCCAAGCCCATTTCTCCTTTGTTTTCAGAAAGATCACATCACCTGCTGCCCAGTTGCTGAGGCTGGAATTCTCCAAGTTACCCAACTCCTCCCTGTCCACTTGACTGTAGCCAACCCATCCTTCCCACAGCAGCCCACTTGGCTCCGTCTGCACACACACTGGCCTCCATCCATTCCTCACTGACTCAGCTGCTACCAGCAAATCCAGGCACCACCTTGCCCTCTTGCGCGTCTCTGCAGTCATCTCACAGTTGAGTGCCTGGTTCTGCTCATCTGAGGTCCCCCTGTTCACACAGCAGCCACAATGATCTTTTAAAAAGTCAGCCATGTCCCTCTGCCATTCAAGACTCTGCGATGGCACCCATCTCACTTAAAGCAGACGTCAAACTGTCCTGTGGATGGTCTCAGAGGCCTCCACCAACTATGTGACTTCTCTTCCTTTCTCAGCTCCTGACCTCTTCCCTATTCCTGGAACATGTCACCCAGATACCACCTAAGGGCCCTTCCACAGGTGCTGTCCGTAGTCTGTAAAGTACAGGTCTCCATTCCTCACTTCACTTAAGTCTTTGCTCAAAGCATCTTCTCTTTCTACAATAGCAACTCCTCCTTATGCTCTCCTCCTTTCCCTTGCCTCCACATTTCTTCATAGCCCTGTATCACTAAAGTGGATGTCTCAAGAGGGTTAGCGCTGCCTGCTCTGTTCATTGCTATACCCAGTACCCAGAACAGTTTAAAACAAGCAGGTGCTCAACACACAAGGCATACAGGATGAGGGAGAGTCATCCCTCGGAGGGAGGTGAAGAAACCTACAGAGCGGGAGGTGACAGGACCCTGTAGAGGGGGAGGTGAAGAAATCCACAGAGCCCAGGGTGACGGGACCCACAGAGGAAGGTAAAAGGTCCCACAGAGAAAGGTGGAGTTCCACCACTCACCACTGTGCAGCTTCATGTGCTCCTTCAGGTGTTTCTTAAAGTTGAAGGACTTCCCACAGGCTGGCTCTGGGCAGGAGAAGGACTTCTGGTGGATGTGCTGGTACTTTTTGTGGTGCTAGAGAAGGAAGTGGGTGGTAGGGAGAGAAGGGGCAAAAGGATAGCCGCCTTCCACAGAGAGATCAACTGAGCTGACCCAGCAAGCATGCTCCTCCGTCCCCTTCCTGGCCCCTGTGCCCCAGCAGTTCTCCCTGTCATGGCCTGCTCATTTCCTTGAGGCTCAGTCCTCACCTACACCATGAGCACCACACCCATCCCACCTGACCACTCAACTCTCCTGTCACCCAATTCTGTGCTTGACTTCCATTATCTCACCTCCTTGTCACACTCTCACCCTGCAATGTCCTGCAATGTTCCCTGTACAAAGTATCACTCTGGGTGACACCCCTGATTCACCTAATCATGAATGCACTGTCTGCTGCAGAGGGGAAAGCAGTTTGGGTAAGTATGATTATCCTATTTGATGTCAGTATTCACGTACAACAGTATCTCCCCATCTGCTTGCTTTTTAATAGTTCACCATGGGTATATATATAATATGATTTTCTTCTAAATCTGCTTTGGAAACACACACACACACACACACACACACACACACATGCACTCAACCTAGAACACTATTAAGGGTAACAGGCTCTTCAACCTTAACTCCTAAATATCAAAGTATTTCTCTTTTCACTAAGTTGGCATCCTGGCTCACTAAATTAAATTGCATGGGCTGTCCCCTTCTTTAGAATCCCATTTTTCCACAGTTAAACTTCCAGGGGCTGCTTTGATCTCCTCCATAACAGACTCCAGAATGTCTGACATGCCCTGCCGAATGCTCTTCTCAGCCTAGAGCTTCCCCATCATCCCGGGTCGTTTTCCCTTTTCACTTGATTCCTGTCATCTTCTGTGGGCGGCACTCTCCCGTCTGTCTACCCTCACCTCACCATCCCAGTGTCTGTGGCCCTCCCCAGCCTTGGTACCTGCTGTGCCAAGTGCTCTGGCAGACTGTAGGGATTGGACCCTTCCCCTTCTGTGCCTCAAATTTCTCAGGCAATGAGATTGGGGACAGGACCGTCTCCCAGCCCGTTTCACTCTAGGACTACCCTCTCAAGCCAGGATATGAGGCAGCCCAGGCATGGACTCTGAAGCCAGGCCACCAGGCTCAGAACCCTAGCACTAACACACACTAGCTGAAAAGCCTTGAGCAATGCCTAACCTTTCTGTCTGCAAAGTGGGAATAATATCAGCACCTAATCTATGGGGATATTGTGAGGACCAAAAGACTTTATACATGTCTAGTACCCTCTGCTTCCTGGTTCTGAATCCTCCCATGCCTTAAGATCCTTTTCCTCAGTTTTTCTTTTAGCCCTTTTCCCCCACCCCAGCAGCCACACAGGCCCCAACCTGTGCCCCTCACATTCAAATACTGCCGGTTGGAGAAGATCCTTCCACAGCCAGGGAAGTCACAAGGCATCAGCTCTCTTTTGGCAGCTTTCCTGAGGAGGAGAATAGAGAGGAGCAGGATGACTCCTGCCTGCCCTTCTCTGCCTCCCTCCTCTCGGCCCTCCCCAGAACCCCATCTCCCCAAGTCCTACCTAATTCTCTTGGGGCCAATCTGTGCAGTGTCCTCATCCCAGGCCGGGCTTGGAGCAGACTGGGCCTGACTCCCAGTGCTACGGGCAGCAAAGAGGGAGCAGAGGGCCTCGAGGGAGGGCCACATCCCAGGACGCCCCTGCCCTTTCTGTCTCAGCCATCAGGTTACCTGGCCAGGGCCTCAGTCTGCTGGGCCGCTTGAGGGGTCCTGCTGAGCTCTGGCTGCACCCTGACTTCTGCAGGTGGAGGAGCTCTGGAACTCAATGAGGATGCTGACAAGGACGGCACAGCAGGAGGAGTGGAGAGTGCTGCAGGGGCTGGTGGTGTCTCCCCCTCTTTAGGTGTGCAGGTGACAGGGGAAGGGAGTAGTCTGGGGGCATCAGGCTCACTACTGAAAGGAGAACAAAGAGGAAGATGGCATTAACTTTCTGGGCAGTCAGCCATCCCCTGCCCGACCCTAGCCCCTAAATTGAAAAGATCTCAAACTTGAAACAACCCTACCCCCACCCTAGGCTCCCCATTCATATCTGCTTTCAGCCCTCAATCTCCCTGCGCCTGACTTCACCCTTTTTCACCCCCTCAGTTCAAAGCCTCTAGTTTTTTTTTGCCTTCCCTCCACACTAACAAGCCCTTCCCTCTAGTCTGCAAAGCCATGAACTGCCAGGCCAGCTGCCTCCCTCTCTTGCTCTGCTCATTCTCCCTCAACCCCAACTTGCTCATCTGGGGAGGAGCTGTAGGTCCATAAGCTGGCATCACTGAGCATCTCCTCTTCATCCTCATCATCGTCCTCTTCTTCCTCACCCTCTTCCTCTCCTGGAGGTGGGAAGGTCTCTGGTGGGGGTCCCACCCTCCTGCAGGCCCAAAGAAGGCAAACCTGAGGTCCTGCTCCCTCATCCTCCCACCTATGCAATTCTGCCTTTTCCCTCCTACCCACATCCTCACCTGGGCAACCTGGCCTCTTGAGTCTTCTCGTCATGCTCAGATTCCAAATCTGTGGGACAGGGAAAGTCAAAAGAGAAGGAACTCTGGACTCACGGGATGAGGACACGTAAAGGTCTAAGGTCTGAAGTGATGGGAGACCCCTCTTTTTTTTAAATAGATACGGGGTCTCACTATGTTGCCCAGGCTGGTCTCAAACCCTGGGCTCAAGCAATCCTCTTGCCTCAGCCTCCCAGAGTGCTAGGATTATAGGCGTGAACCACCGCACCCAGGCAGAGACTCTTGAGGAGGAGGGAGCAGAGGCTATTGGAGTAGGAGGGATTGTTCTGTTTCAGAGATGATATTCACATAGTTCACAAAACTATACAATCAAAAATCTCCTTTCCAGTACTGTCCCCCATCGCCTACTTCTTCCCACAGGCAACGTGGTTTCCTATGTGCCTTCCAGAGATATGTTATACATTCGCAAGTACTTACACACACACATACACACATTCACTTTCCCCTTGTTTGTATTTTTCACCAATGATAGCATACCATACACCGTATTTTGTTTTGCTTTTCATGCCCAACAATGTATTTGATGATATATTTCTTTGTCAACATAGAGTTTTTCCATTGAAAAAGGATCATTTTTAGAGAACAGGGTTCTGAGCTACAGAAAATGGGAAACCTTTTTCCTCCCTTTTCTCCACAACTCTGCTTTTTCCAGCCTACCTGCAAGCTCCTGCCCACTTGTGGCCTCGGAACACCAACTTCTCCGGGTAGTATGTGGAAGGGAGGCTGGCTTGGGTGCCTCTGAAGGTGTAGGGCTCAAAGAGGGTCCCCAGGAGAAGGTATGGCCTGCTGAGCACTCCCACACAAGCCCCCCATCTTGGCCGCCAGGTCCCCGAAGCCCGGGCACCAGGCTGCACTCTCGGCTGTGGGCATGAGACAAGAGCACCAGATACTGCAGACCTTTTGGAGGCAAAGGCTCAGGACCTGGAGGGATGGGGGAAGCAGTCAGGCTGAACTGGGAAGTCTCCTCCTCTCACCCTGGAGAGCCATACCCAGGGAGCCCTGTTCCCTCAAACCCCAGGGCAACCTGAGCCCCAGTCCAATTTATCATTCTTCAGAACCTAGACACACTAGATCCTGAGACATTGCTCCCTTCCCCACCCAGAGGTTGCCGCCATCGAACTACCCTGTGCTCCCCAACTCACCCCACCCTTCCCAAACTCACTCAGGGCTCCCTTTGAAAGGAGGGTGTTTCTGGGTCACCCTGCGGTCCCTCTTCCCTCTGGCTCTCACCCCCTGCCATCCCCTACCTACCTGCACAGAGGACACAGCCTGAAGAAGTGTACCTGCCAGCAGGAGAAGAGGCAGGTCAGGACTCAGGTGGCCAGCCACCCTCAGCCCTGGGCACTCACACATGTAAGGGGCCAGCCCTAAGGGCCGCTATTCGCTGAGACCATGAGGAGGGGAGCAGGACCCTCGCAGGCCACAAGTCACACAGGCCGTCCTGGTAAAGTGAGAAACCTGAGGGTGGAAAAGAGCAGCAGGACAGGCCCTGGAGAGGAGGCTAGGGGCTGCTGCCTGGGTACCCTCCCCCAAGCCCTTCTCCCGGCCCCTAACCGGTCCAACAGGAACTTGGCGAGCTGCGAGTGCAGGGAGAAGCCCAGCCGCTCCTTGAGGAGGCACCACTGCTCCATGTGGCCGCCCAGGCGGATGCGGCACTTGCTGCGGCGCGCGTCCAGCTGCCGCCGCTTCTCCCGCCGCCTGCAGGACACGTCCACCGCCGGGGAGGAAGCCATGCGCACCAGAGGCTGGAGGGTGGAAAGGACGTCTTCAGCGCCCAGCCGATCTTGGGGGTCGGGGACCCGGCTCCACCTGTCGTTAGGGCCTCAGTTTCCTCATCAGTGAACTGGGGCAAAACTAAACTATTTCAACAGCAGTGGCAGGTGTGGAGCCAAACCCCGTCCTTCTATGATACAGGGTGTTGAAGCTCAGCGCTACCATGTGGGTGTCGTCGGTGGGAGGCAGGCAGACAGAAGCAGTCAGAACAAAGGCCTGCGCCCTCCAGTCCACTGAAGTGGAGCTGTGTGGGGAAGGGGCGAGAGACTTTCACGGGAAATTTCAACTGGGCTGGGGGGGTCCACACATTTCATCTTGAATAGGGCAGCGGCCTTTACTGGTTTCTAGGGGAAGGAAAGGTCGTGTCCTGGCGTGCAGCCGGGGGCGCTCTTCATAGTTGGGTCGAGTGGGGTGAGGCCGGGGTCAGAGGTCTGGAGGGACCCCCTACCCTGTCTTGGGCACCCCCACTTAATGCTGACAGTGAGTGGAGCAGACCAATCCCAATGGCAGCTCCCAGGCTGCCCAGAGCCCCCGTCGCGACCCACCCCCACCCCCGCCTTACCTGTGCGCCCCCACGCGCCCTCACCCCCACTGCGCCTGCGCCTGCGCCTCCCCGGCCTAGCGAGCAGGCCCGGAGCTGCTGGGAGACAGGGGCCCACCTCGCGCGCGCAGCGTTTCTCTTTTAAGAAGAACCGGTGCCTCTCGGTGACGGCTGCTGTAGCCCGGAACTGAGGCCCGCGCTCCAGAGGGAGGGGCGAGTCTGAGGCCGACGGCGTGCGCCTGCGCACTGGGTGCCCCGCGCAACGCCCGCCGGGAATCGTGGTCCCCCGACTCAAGTCGGCCGCGCGTGTCGCGGAGCCCCGCTGCAGTTGTGGTTGGGTGGCTTCTGTGGTGAGCGTCTGCGCTTGGTGACCAAAGGTTTGAGGGAAAGTGGAAGAGACAGGGTCAGGCCTCCTGTGCTCCAACCCCAGCCCACCCGGCCTGTCTGGGGATGTTGCCTCTTCACTTGTTCCCGTTTTGTATTCACCTTCGATTTCCCCCTCACAGCTGCCACCCGCAAACATGATGCAGAATCAGTCACTTTGAAAGCCAGCTAGAGCCCTCTGTGGACCGCAGAGTCCCACCAGCTACAGCCCACTTCTGTTACCATCAGAATTCCTCCTAAAAGTTGCCTACATTCTCTGTGGACACTCACTTCCCATCCTCTTCTCTTCAAATGGCTCTGATGGAGGTTTCCTCCCCACCCAGCCACTGCAGTGGCGCTTCACAAGGTCACTTGGGACGGTCATATTGCTACATAGTAGCTGTCAGTTCTGTCCGCCTCTCTGCCCTAGAAAGGGCGCGACTATGTAGCTCTCGTCTTCCTCATCCTTATGGCTCCCTCTACATTTTTTGGCCCCAGTTTTACTTCTGTGACTTCATACGCTCCAGGTTTTCCACCCTCCTCATTGGCTCCTTCTTTCCTTTTTTTTGGATCCATTCCCTCTGTTCTGCCAAAAGATGAAGTGTGCCCTGGTTCAGGCCTTGAACCAGATCTTCTCTCGTCTGCATATGTTCTCTTGGGTGATCTAATTAGTTCCATGGCTTGGAATACACTGATGGCTCCTAGTCTAGCCCTCTTTCAACTCCAGTCATACATCTTACTGCCCACTTGACTTACCTGTCTTAACTGAGCTAACACATGTAAAGAATTTAGGACAGTGCCTGGCATGTGGAGAGCACTGACACATGATAGCTGATATTTTCTCCAACGTAAATATGGCAAACATATAACAATAACGCCTGTACCCTCCCCCATGTCAGTAAATGATGTCATCATCCACCCACTTGCTCGGAAAAAAGGGAATCAGCCTTGATTCTTTGCCTTTTATGACACCTAAACCGTATACATCAGCAAATCTTGTTGGTCCTGTCTCCAAAAATTTATCTTAAATCCAATCACTTCTGACCCTCTCAATTGCTAAAACCCTACTCCAAGCCACTGGTATTAATTTTCTGTAATTGTTGTAACAAAATGTGTTGTGTGTTGTTTTCAGCCACAAACTTGCTCCCTTTACTCAAATTTATTTTCTCACAGTTCTGGAGGCCAAAAATCCAGATCAAGGCATTGGCAGGGCCACAGGCCATATAAGGGCTCTAGGGGAGAATCCTTTCCTTGCTTCTTCTAGCTTCTAATGGTGGCCAGCATTCCCTGACTTGTGGCCACATCACTCCAATCTGTCTCTGAGGTCACATTGCCTCCTTCTGTGTCAAATCTCCCTCTGCTTCTCTCTTACAAGGATGTTTGTGAATGCATTTAGAGTCCATCCTTATAATCCAAATAATCTCTCCATCTCAGTATCCTAAGACAATTACTTCCGTAAAGTATTTGCCATATAAAGTAATCGGCTGCACACGGTGGCTCACGCCTGTAATCCCAGCACTTTGGGAGGCCGAGGTGGGTGGATCACTTGAGGTCAGGAGTTCGAGATGTGCCTGGCCACATGGTGAAACCCTGTCTCTACTAAAAATACAAAAAAAAATTAGCTGGGCGTGGTGGCGTGGGCCTACAATCCCAGCTACTCAGGAGGCTGAGGCAGGAGAATTGCTTGAACCCAGGAGGAGGAGGTTGCAATGAACCGAAATTGCGCCACTGCACACCAGCCCGAGTGACAGAGCAAGACTCCATCTAAAATAAAATAAAAATAAAAATAAAATAAAGTAATCTCTACATGTTCTGGGGATTGGGACACAGATATCTTTTCCAGGACTATTTTTAAGCCCACGATACCACTATCATCTCTCACCTGGTCTATGGCTACATCTTCCTAATGGATCTGCCTCCTACTTTAACTTGTACCCTCAAAAAGCAGGGAAGATTTCCTCAAAGATCAAATCTTTTGCTTAAAATCTGTGAGTGGTGCCATCCAAAATCCTTATCATGGCCTCGAGGCCCTACTTAACTGGGCCCTTGGCTTCTTCTCTGCCATCATCCCCCAACCTTTCCCACTTTGTCCTCCCCCTTTTTGCTATTTCTCAAGTGGGCCAAGTATCCCGGAGGGAGTTCTTTTGTCTCTGGAGCACTCAATTCTCCCCCCAGCCCCCGCCCCGTCCCCCAGCCCACCACCCAGTTCTTCATGTTTGCTCCCTTCTCGTCATGTAAATCTCGGCTATAAGATCACCCACTCAGCCATAAAATCTCTCATTCAGAAAGCTCCCTTTCCTCAGTCATGCTCTGCTTCACTGTGCCCTATTGCATCTTCTTCATGGCACTTTCTGAAATTATCTCAGGGACTTGTTTGTGTGTTTGTTATTGGTATACGATGATTGTTGACTAGCCCAGCCTTCTCCTCTGCAGCCTAAATATCTCAAATGGCATGGTGTCGAAACATGAACACCCTTAGGATGAGCCCAGTGTGTCCTGTGCATATTCCTTTTGATTTGTAGTATCAGTGACTCAACATACTTGTCTGACTAGTGTAAGGTAGGAAGGAAGGTGTCCCAGGTACTTTGCTCATTAATGAATGTGTAACTTTTCCAGCTACTTTACTCGTTAATGAAAGTGTAACTTTTACATCAAAAGGGCAGGACTCCATCGAGAACAAACTTTATCCTTTCCTCATCGTCCCTTAATAGATATCTGCAAAATCCTTGTGATTTCATCCAAGGGAATGAAAGGTCTTGTAATTCTTGGTTACTTTTAGAATGTTGGGTCTCACTTTGAGACCCAAGAACATTTTTGGTTCTCTTGGTTTGATCTTGTTTAAAATAATAAAATGAAATTACTGCCAACGCCCAGCTCTTCAATAACCGTCTCCAAATAAATCTCTCAGGCTCTCTTTAATTTCTTATATCATCTAGGTAAGGAATGAGCCAACTCTCTCAAAAACAGTCACCAGCCCCTTCCTTTGTAAGTGCTGCAAAGGAGTGCTAACATTTTAAGGAGGGGTTCTCTGTGAACGTTGGTTCTCTGCCTTTAGTGACCTCATTGCAGTCTGAGACCTTGAATTCCATCTTAGCATCCCATTACAAAGGCTAAGATTAAATGTGAGCTATTTGTATTTTTGTCACTGTTGAGCTATACAGTTTACAGACTGCTGAAACTGCCAATTCTTTTATACACATAAAAGGGTCCATGTGGAGGGCATATTTATCTTCATAACATTTATTTTTCCTGGGCCACGCATGGCACCATAGCGCTTTTCTTATCTCCTGCTTTGGCACAGCCAAATCTAATATTGCTGTACCCTCTGAACTTTTAGTATCTTCTCTCCAAAGAGAAAAACTACTTTCCACTCCCCGGATCCAAGGAGGAATGAACCAAATTGCTACAGAAGTTGAGTCAACCCACTGCCCTCAAATCCTGAGATGTATTCCCAGTGGGAAAAGGAACACTCCTTCAGGACTTTGTACCCCAAATTCCACGAGACCCACAGACACCCTCAGCCCAGCCCAGCTCCGAGTATTTGCATGAATCCTCCCTCTTTCTCAGCCCTCATCCTCTCAGTGACTGGTATCTTCATCCTCCAGCCAATTCCATTTCCCCTGAGCCCCTGACAACTGAAGGGTGATGCCTCTACCGAGTCTGATCACGCTGGAGTGCGGCTGACCTGGGCCCTCGGTGATGCCATGTGGCCCAGGTGGGAGGGGGGGTATATAAGAGAGGCGTTGCCCTTGCTCCTGGCTGGCCCAGCTGCCTGGGTTGGCCCTGTTAGCTTTGGCTCCGGGCCGGAGGGCAGACGACGCGAAGGAGGAGGAAGCCAGCCGCCAAGACTCGCCGTGGGAAATTCGGCGTCTGCAGGGGTGCTCGACGCGGCGGAGCCCGCGACGCCGGCCGCGGAGCGACATGTTGCTGCTGGTGCTGAAGCCGCAGCTGCCCACCCTCGCTGTGGTTGTGCTGATGGCAGCAGCAGCCCGTCTAGAGTGGCCACTGCCGTGATGCTGGCTGCAGTGGGGGAGGCAAGTGGAGCCAGGAACAGGCAGAAGCCCCGCCCCCTCCTGAGTTGACAGGGTGGGACCTTCGCGCTCATGGGTGCGGCCGCTGCCGCCCCGCTGTGGCTGCGGACCAAGGCCTCCCTGTGCTCTTGGGGGCCAGGAGCAGCCAGGAGCCCCGCCCTCCCAGGCACAGCTACTGCGGCTCAAGCTGTGGCTGCAGACCCAGGCATCTCTTCACTCTCCAGGGGCTGGGAAGGCCCCCCTGCCCGCGCAGGCTCAGAAATGCCTGATTCTGCTGCCCGGTCTCTCTCCGCTCCTGGTGCCTGCTGCACGGGCTCTGAAATGCCTGCTCCCACTGCCTGGCTGCCCCCTGCTACCAGTGCCCACTCTGATCTCAGAGCAAAGTTGAGGCCAAGGCCGGCGCTACTGCAACCCGGCCGGGTGTGCGCACACTCGGGCAGCGCTGACATGCCAGCCTCCTGCTGCCTCGGCCCCCTCTGGACTTTGGGCGCCAAGGAGCACAGGAGGGAGGCCGAGGTGAGGGCTGAGGGCAGACCAGTATTGACCTGCAGGTGCCCCTCAGCACGAACAGCCTGGGTGCTCTAATGTTGTTCCTTCTGTTTTACTTCTAACTGCCCTTCCTCCTGCTCACCTCTGACTCTCTCATTGCATAATTTTGCCCCCTCTTTCTCTCCTTCATCTTCTCCCCTTTTCCTTGCCTCATCTCATTTCCTCCTTCTGTACCTAAAAAGTTTTGCATTTGGGCTAAAAAATGAACCCAACCATTTCTCTTCAGCCATCTTCCAGCATTAAGCTTCTAATACAGACGAGTTTGTGAGCTACCAACAATTTGAAGACATTTCTTCTAGTTCTATTCCTGTTGCATTCCGCTCCTGTTTAGTCCACTCAACAGACTATTTTTGAGGTGTTCCCTAGCTCTCTCTCCATGCTTCCACCCACCAGGACCTGGTAGATCTTACCCTCCTGACACTGCTCATTCAGCTGGTTAGAAATGCAGCCCTTCCCACCAGTCAGAACTGGGAAACATGGTTGGAACTAAAGAATTCTCTGTCTCCCCTTTCCTCGTTGTTAGTCTTCAGTTCACTCTCTCCAGAAGCACCTAAAAGCTTGTGACTAAACATCCCATTTGGAGCCCTGAGCAGAGACTATGATCCACTAGATTAGGGCCTTGGGCTTCAAGCCTATATTTATTTCAAGGCTTTGGCCTATATTTAGACTTTGTGGGTACTCATGCAGAGGCTAACCACAGCATGCTTTTTCCCCGAGGCCAGACCATAATGAAAGATGCTTTACCTTGAAAACTAAACGGACAGGACTTGATCACAAAACATCACCTCTCCCCTGGACTCCAGAGGGTCATTCCTAACTCTGTACTTGACATATCTATTAGGTATCTCAGACTGGAAGGTCTAAAACTGAACTCTCCCTCCTCCATAATCTGCCTCCCCTTAGCCTTCCCTTTGTCAGTAAATGATGAGTTTTTTCCTTCTATTGCTCAGGCCAAAAAATCCTTTTTGTGGCTCATTTACTTCTTGCACATCAACAAATCCTATTAGCTCCACCTGCAAAATATGCCCAGAATTCAAATCTTGCTCACCACGCGGCCTGCTGCCACCCAGTCCAGACCAACGTGGCTTGCAGCACCTCTCAACTGTTCTCTCTGCTTTACTCCTGCGTTCTATAGTCTACCCTCCACACGCAGCCAGAGGATGCTTTTTGTTTTTCTTTCTTGAGACAGTATCTTGTTCCGTCACTGAGGCTGGAATGCAGTGGCACTATCATAGCTCACTGCATCCTTGAAGTCCTGGCTCAAGCAATCCTCCCATCTCAACCTCCCAAGTAGCTAAGACTACAGGTGCGTGCCGACATGCCCAGCAAATTCTTTAAATCTTTTGTAGAGATGGTCTCCCACTATGTTGTCCAGGCTGGTCTCAAACTCCTGGCACAAGTGATCCTCCCTCCTTGGCCTCCCAAAGCTTTGGGATTACAGGCATGAGTCAGGATTACAGGCATGAGCGACCATAAACAGCCAAGGGGATCCTTGAAAAGCAGGAAAGATCTTATCACACAGCTCAAAACCTTCCTTTTCACTCACTGTCAATCCAAAGGCTAGCACCAGGCCCTCTCACTCAGTTTCAACCATATTGTCTGTTTTGCATTCGATGTTGGCCTTTTCTTCTGCTCTTCTCTTTCCCTGGAGCCCTCTTCCCTCAGATATTTTGTCTAGTCACTCCTTGACTCTCTTGAAATTTCTGCTCAAATGCCACATACTGAGAGACCTTCTGAACCACTTGCATCTCTCCCTAACCTCTTTCTATGCGTTATTTTTGTCAACAGTACGTATCACTACCCACCCAATAATTATTTTATTTATTCTAGGTCTTTCTGCTGGAATGTGAGCATCTTGAGGACAGATAATTTGTTTTATTCTCTGCAGCATCCCTGGTCCATGGGGCTCAGCTAGGGGAAGGGACTTTTCTGGGCAAGGCAAAAAGAACAAAGACAGATCAAGCACCTTTAGGAAAAGGCACCAAGCTTGCTGGGGCATATGGGAGACAGGGAGGTGAGGTCAGGCTGGCCAGAAGGGTCTGAAGGCCAAATAGGCCACCAGAAGCATTAGGATATGAGGGTAATGGAAAACAACCCTCCTCCATTTTTCACTTTCTCCCTTCAGACAGGACTCCAAAGTGATAAAAAATTGTCCACCTTAGGAATAGAACAAGATGACAGAAAAGGATTCTCCATTTCTTTCTTTTCTGTATTTTTTATTTTATTTTATTTTTTGAGACAGAGTCTTGCTGTGTCACCCAGGCTTGAGTACAATGGTGCGACCTTGGCTCACTGCAACCTCCACCTCCCAAGTTCAAGCAATTCTCCTGACTCAGCCTCCCAAGTAGCTGGGACTGCAGTCACCTGCCACCACGCCCAGCTAATTTTTTGTATTTTTAATAGAGATAGGGTTTCACCATGTTGGCCAGGCTGGTCTCAAACTCCCAACCTCAGGTGATTCCTCCTGCCTCAGCCTCCCAAAGTGCTGGGATTACAGCCATGAGCCACCGTGCCCAGCCCAGGATTCTCCATTTCCTATCCCCCTTTAGATACATCAATTTGAACTACTATTCACAAATGAAAATATTTTCACAAGAAGTAAGGAAACCATGGCCGGGCATGGTGGCTCACGCCTGTAATCCCAGCACTTTGGGAGGCCGAGGCAGGAGGAATCACCTGAGGTCGGGAGTTTGAGACCAGCCTAATCAACGTGGAGAAACCCCATCTCTACTAAAAATACAAAATTTGCCGGTGTGGCTGGCACGTGCCTGAGGCAGGTGGATTGGTTGAGTTCAGGAGACCCCATGTCTACAAAAAATGTACAAAAATTATCTAGGTGTGGTGGTGTGCACCTGTAGTTCCAGCTACTCAAAAGGCTGAAGTGGGAGGATGACTTGAGCCTGGGAGGCAGAGGTTGCGGTGAGTCAAGATGCCAGGATTGCACTGCTGTATTCCAACCTGGGTGAAAGAGCCAGACGCTGTCAAAAAAAAAAAATAGAATGTAATAAACAGCACCACACACACAAAAAGGAAGGGGGCATCGAAGATGGTGGGAAGGACAGTTTTACATTTGCCTACATCACCCTTTCTTCAACCTCAAGCAGCACATTAGAGAGAGAGATTTTCCACTTGGAGAAAGAAGAGAGAAGTGAGCACTGGACTTGGCCTTGGACCCTAACACTGGGACCACCCCAGTCAAACCCAGCACCAGGAAGGCCCCCATATCCCCAGACTCTAGGCCAGCACGTGAGGTCTGAGCCTTCAAGCGTCCCTGGCCCCAGGCTGGATCCTGCATCCCCAAGTTCCAGACCAGGGACTCAGTCTCTGGCCTCTGGGCCTACTCCAGCACCAAGCCAGCACCAGTGGCACAGGCCTTCAAGCTCACCCAAGCACCAGGCCAGGCCCTACAGACTCAGTCTCCAGACACACCCCAGCGTTAGGCTGACCCCAGTAGCCCAAGGTCCTAGGCCTGCCTCTGCAGCTCCAGGCTTCAGGCCCACCCCAGAGCCAAGTTAGCACGTCTAGCCTCAGGCACCAGGTCAACACCCTTAGACCTTAAAGACCTAGTCTTCAAAATAGCACACACACACACACTCTTAGCCTTCAGGCCAACCCCTGTAGACCTAGGCTTCAGGCCAGCCCCCATGGATCCAGGTACCTGGTAAGTATGTATAATCCCAGGCTCCAGTGGAGTCGGGGTCCAGGCCACCCCAGCAGACCCTGGAGCCAGGCCAGCCTCCGTGGACTGAGGATCTAGTGATACTGCTGCAGATTCAGGCCTCTAAGCCAGCCTCTGTGAACTCAGGACATAGGTTTACTCCTGTGGACTTATGCTGCAGAGGACACAGACTCCAGGCCCATCTCCGTACCTGGCTGGTCCCTGCAGACTCAGGCTCAAGGCCCACTCCAGTGGCAAGTCAGCCCTTGCAGACCTGGGATTCAGGTTTGCCACAAGGGACACAGGTTCTAGGTCCACCTCAGCAGATCCAATCAACTGGTCCACCCTAGTGGATCCAGCCTTCAGACCTGCCCATCCGCTCATCCAGTCACTAGACCAGCCAACCTGAGGACTTAAGCAGCAAGCTCACCCACTGGCCACAACAGGCAGCCTGCCCAGAATTTCTGTACAGGCTGACTGATAGATAAAGGGTGTTTTTAGATAATTGTCTTCAAAGACTGGAATAAGTAGCTACTTCTTCAAATACACACACACCGATGCATGGAAGAATCAAGAACAATTAGAAATATGCATCACCGGCCAGGCACGGTGGCTCAGGCCTGTAATCCCAGCACTTTGGGAGGCCAAGGAGTGTGGATCACTTGAGGACAGGAGTTCAAGACCAGCCTGGCCAATATGGTGAAACCCCATCTCTACTAAAAAATACAAAACTTAGCCGGGTGTGGTGGTGCATGCCTGTGGTCCCAGCTACTTGGGAGCCTGAAGCAGGAGAATCGCTTGAATTCAGGAAGCAGAGATTGCCGTGAGCCGAGATCATACCACTGCACTGCAGCCTGGGCAACAGAGCGAGACTCCATCTCCAAAAAAAAAGAAAAAAAAGAAATATGCATCACCAAAGGGACAAAATAAAGCACCAGTGACTGACTCTAAAAAGATGGAGATGTATAAATTGCTCAACAAAGAATTCAAAATACTTTGAATATGAATGGATTAAATTTTCCAATTAAAAAACATAGAGTGGCTGAGTGAATTAAAAAAAAAAAAAGACCCAACTATATGTTGCCTACAAAAGACTCACTTCACCTGTGAAGACACACATATACTGAAAGTAAAGGGATAGAAAAAGGTACTCCAGGCAAATGGAAACCAAAGGAGAGCAGGAGCAGGTATACTTAGATAAAATAAACTTTAAAACCTTAAGTCAAAAACTGTAAAAAGAGACAAATGAGGTCACTACATAAAAATAAAGGGATCAATTCAGCAAAAAGATACAGCAATTGTAAATATATATTCACCCAACATTGGGATACCTAAATATATAAAGCAATATTAATACAGGTAAAAGGAGACATAGGTTGCAATATAATAAGACTAGGGGACTTAAACACCCCACTTTCAGCAATGGACAGATAATCCAGACAGAAAATCAATAAGGAAACATCAGACATAAACTAAACTCTAGACCAAATGGGCCTAACACATGTACACAGAACATTCCATCCAACAGCAGAAGAATACATCATCTTATATATAGAAAACCCTAAGGACTACATTAAAAAGTCTGTTAGAACTGATAAATTAATTCAGTAAAGTTGGAGGATCAATATACACAATCAGTGGCATTTCTACACAGTAACAGTAAACTATCCAGAAAACAAATCCAGAAAACAATCTCATTTACAATAGCTAAAAAAAGATAAAATACTTAAGAATAAATTTAACCAATGAGCTCTACACTAAAAACTATAAAACATTATTGAAAGAAATTGAAGAAGAAATGAGTAAATGGAAAGATATTTCATGTTAATGGATCGGAGGAATCAATATTATTAAAATGTCCATGCTACCAGAGCAATCTACAGATTCAATGCAATCCCTATAAAAATTCCAAAGGCAGTTTTCACAGAAATAGAAAAGACAATCCTTAAATACCTTTGGTGAAGAAAAAACAATCCCAAAATTTGTACAGAATCGAAAAGAAACCACTCAATGATAAGAAAACAAATAACCCACTTAAATAATAGGCAAAGAATCTGAATAGACTTTTCTCTAGGGAAGACATACAAGTGGCCAGCAGATATATGCAAACATGCTTAATATCACGAATCATCAGGGAAATGCAAATTACAACCACAATGAGATATTACCTTCTGGCCGGGCCCTGTGGCTCATGCCCCTAATCCCAGCACTTTGGGAGGCCAAGGCGGGTGGATCACCTGAGGAATTCGAGACAAGCCTGTCCAACATGGTGAAACCCTGTCTCTACTAAAAACAAAAATTATGCTGGGTGTGGTGGTGCGTTCCCATAATCCCTGCTACTTGGGAGGCAGAGGCAGGAGAATTGCCTGAACCCGGGAGGTGGAGGTTGCAGTGAGCCCAGATTGCGCCACTGCACTCCAGCCTGGGTGACAAGAGCGAACCTCTGTTTCCTAAAAAAAAAAAAAAAAAAAAAAAAAAAGATATTACCTTCCGTTAGAATGACTATTATCAAAAAAGATGAAAGATAACTAGCATTGGTGAGGATGAGGAGAAAAGGGAAATCTTGCACATTGTTGATGGGAATGTAAATTAGTATAGCTCTTACAGACAACAGTATGGAAGCTCCTCATAAAACTTAAACGAAATTACCATATGATCCAGCACTCCCACTACTGGGTATATATCCAAAGTAGTTGAAATCATTATGTTGAAGAGATGCCTGCACTCTCACGTTTATTGCAGCATTACTCACAATGGGTAAGATCTGGAAACAACCATAATACCCATCAAGGATGAATGGTTAACAAAATTTGTTATTTGTGACAACATGGGTGAATCTAGACAGCCTTCTGTTACATGAAATATGCCAGGCACAGGAAGACAAATACTTCATGATATCCCCTATGTTTTGAATCTAAAAAAGTCGAACTCATAGAAATAAGGAGTAGAATGGTGGTTATCAGAGGCTGGGGGGGGAGGCGGGTGGAATGAGGAAAGAGAGGGTGGAATGTTGGTTAAAAGGTACATAGTTGTAGTTCAACAGGAGGAATGATTTCTTGTGACCTACTGCACAGAATGGTGACTGTGGTTAATAATAATGCATATTTCAAAATTCCTGCAGGAGTGGATTTTCAATGTTCTGACCACAAAGAAATCATAAAAGTATGGGAGGTGATGGATATATTAATTAGCCTTATTTGATCATTTCACAATATGTACATGAATTGAAACATCACATGGTACTCCATAAAGATATATAATTATTATTTGTCAATTAGAGATAAAATATTTTAAAAAGGAAAAAATATTAAACCTTTGTGATTACTGTTTCATTGGCATGTGCACCTTTGTTAATTTTTATTGACTTGGCTATTCTGCAGCTTTTTTTTTTTTTTTTTTTTTTTTTGTCGCCCAGGCTGGAGTGCAGTGGCGCGGTCTTGGCTCACTGCAAGCTCCGCCTCCCGGGTTCACGCCATTCTCCTGACTCAGCCTCCTGAGTAGCTGGGACTACAGGCGCCCGCCACCACGCCCAGCTAATTTTTGTATTTTTAGTAGAGACGGGGTTTCACTCTGTCAGCCAAGATGGTCTCGATCTCCTGACCTCATGATCCGGCCGCCTCGGCCTCCCAAAGTGCTGGGATTACAGGCGTCAGCTGCAGCGCCCGGCCGAGGTTAACTTTTAGAAAACTAATAGTAATGAAAATGGTTTCTGTCTGAGAGCAAGACCAAGGATAGCAATATAAATAAAATTTGTCAAGAGACACAACCGATTTATCTCTGGCAAAGAAAAGATAACCCCGAAGTAGAAATCCCAACTTCCAATATCACAGTTTATTACTCAGGATATTAACCCAACTTTAATCTGTTAGCAACCTCTTTTCAGCCTTCATTTGGCTGAATTATTATTTTAAAAGTCTCTTGAAATTCTCCCTTTAATTAGTTGTAACATTGTATAGGTCACTGACAAAGGCCTTCCTTGACCAAACTTTAGCCAGGCGCCTCTGATTCCTGTTTTTGATCAGGCCTCCACCTTGGTCCCTAGCCTGTCTTTGGCCTGTAAAGCCTAGTCTTAGCAAACGGTCCTGCTAAGTCAGTTTAGTGTGAATTCCCCCAGCCTTGATATTGATCAACTTACTCATTTCTCACCTTTGATGTCCAAGTCTTTGGCCTCCATTAAGCAAGAATCTTTCAAGTCCTGTTTAGCATGCAGCCCCTACTCCTGTTAGTAATTTTTCCTCCCTTCCTTCCTTCTTTCCTTCTCCCCTACCCGTAATGTCTCCTATTAGTAATTTTCTTTTTTTGAAATTTCAAATTTCTTTGAAAGGTGAGTTTGATCATAGCTCACCGAAGCCTCAAACTCCTGGGCAGAAGCGATCCTCCTGCCTAGGCCTCCCAAAGCACTGGGATTACAGGCCTGAGCTGCCCCACTTGGCCCATTCTCTTAGTAATTTTCCATCCACTGATACCCCCCACCCCCCACACTCTGCTCCTTGGCTTTAAATTTCTAGCTGTCTTTGTTGATTTGGAGTTGAGCCCAATCTCTCACCCCTATTGTAATAGTTTGAATAAAATTATCCCTTGCTGTTTGAACAAGTATCAGAATAATTTTCTCTTTAAAGTTATTATCTTTCATCATTAGTTAATTGAATAAAATCTTGACACATGTGGATTTATATTTGCATGACATATATTTTATTTTATTTTTTTGAGACAGAGTTTCACTCTCGTTGCCCAGGCTGGAGTGCAATGGCGTGATCTCGGCTCACCGCAACCTCCGCCTCCCAGGTTCAAGCGATTCTCCTGCCTCAGCCTCCCGAGTAGCTGGGATTACAGTCATGTGCCACCACGCCCGGCTAATTTTGTATTTTTAGTAGAGACGGGGTTTCTCCATGTTGGTCAGGCTGGTCTCGAACTCCCAACCTCACGTGATCCGCCCACCTCCCAAAGTGCTGGGATTACAGGCATGAGCCACCGCGCCCGGCTGCATGACATTTATTTTAGTTTTTGAAAAATATTTTGGCAAAAGTCATTTAGTGAGGCCTTACTTAACTGCACAGTCTAAAAATAGAACGTCTCCACCACTTCATTGCTTTTGGTTTCTCCTCACGCTCTGTACATGTGATTGTGCTGGTCATCTCCTTCACTAGCAAGTCAGCTCACCAAGTTGGGCTTTCTCTATTTGCCGTTGTGTTCCCAGTGGACACTCGATGTTAAGATTGAACGAATGAGTGCCTGGATGAGTGGTGTCTGGGCTCACAGGTAACAACCTCACAGCCAACCGGGAGGACACTGCCAGAGCTGCTCTGCAATGCGAGTCCCGGGCATTGGACGCTACAGCACTCGTTAACTGCTGGGTAAACGCAGCTGACTTCCCTCACCTCAGCCGACGCCCGCATCAGGCCCCTCTGACCTCGGACCTCCCGATCCGGCCGTTATCGCCAACCGTATCTGTGTGGTTTCGTGGAGGAAGAGCGGTGGACCTTGAGGGGAGGGTATGCGCAGGCACAATAAAGCAGAAAGCCGCTGTAATAATGATGATAATGAAGAAAAACAAAAGCATCCATTTGTCACTTTGTGGCAAGCGTTTTTCCAACTACTTTCCAAGTAGTAACTACTTGCCAGTTTCCCCAGCTTGGGCCGGAATGTGAGGCGGTAGCTTGAGCTTTGCCTTTCTCAGGCATTGCCCTGCATTTGCGGGGCCAGGCGCTGGCGCACGGTCACTAACCCCGGGTCGTTAGCTTCGATTCCCGGCCTGGGACAGCGCTATCGGCCACTCCGGGCTGCACTGCAGTCTCGGCTTTCTCCAGAGCTCCGGCTTGGAACGGGAAGCGCAGAAACTTCGCGACCAGCCAGTAGGATTCCCACGGCCGCAACGCGGGTGTGACGCGGCAGGCTGGCACCAGTGGACACAAGTACGAGGGTAAGTGAGAGGCGCTTCGCTTCCGAGTGTCAGGATGGCCGAGTGGTCTAAGGCGCCAGACTCAAGGTAACCACCTTGCCTACGGGCGTTCTGGTCTCCGGATGGAGGCGTGGGTTCGAATCCCACTTCTGACACACTCGTTTTATTGGTATTTTCTTCCCCTTAGGAAATCCCAAAATTTTCCCGGAGTCCGTTGGTATTTTGTCGCTTTCTGCAGGAAGAAGGTTACAACTACTCATCTTTGCTGCCCGGTGTTCCCTATCTGCCGCAGCAAGGGGGTTACCTACCAAGGGGAGGGAAGCGCTCTCGGCATCTTCCCAAATGTTGCGAGGAAACCGCATCCAATCATATGTCTCTATAGGATATACGTCATAGGGTATTTATTTAGTATAGGATATTGCTAAACCTCAGCACGTGCCTTCCCTGGTGGTCTAGTGGTTAGGATTCGGCGCTCTCACCGCCGCGGCCCGGGTTCGATTCCCGGTCAGGGAAGCAAGCTTTTTTTTTCCTTTTTAACACTGTTTCTGGTGGAGCAGGGCTAACCCATAGGTAATGTTCCTAGAGTCAGCTGTGACTTGACTCTAAACAAAGGGCAAAATGCACCTGGTATCCTCATTTTGCAGAGTAGTTACCTGAAATGGACTCTACTACAGTTTATGAGCGCCGTATATGTAGTCAATGTCTTTACTCATGATATCTTAAGAACGGAGAAAAAATGCCAGCAGCACAAAATGATCCAAAAAGATAGCTCTGGGAATGCCAAAAATGGCTGTTCTTAAAATTATGTCACAGACTTCAAAAAGTCTCCCTAGGTGTCCAAAGTCCATTAGAATGGCACCTGTTGCCTACAGGGGAGGGTCAGGGCCGGTCCTAGCTCCTTAATGGCGCTTGGGTAATTGTCGCTATGGAAAGAGATCAGGTACTTCTCCCTCACCCCAGCATCTATCTTTTCATTTTTTAAATAAGTAGAGATAAGTGAAATAATGCCACAACCAACCCTGGTTTCTCTTTACCTGCAATCAACACTGGTTAATATTTTGTCACATTCTCTCTCTCTCTCTCTCTCTCTTTCTCTTCCAAGGTAGGTAGGTAGATAGAGATATAGATAGATAGATAGACAGACAGACAGACAGACAGACAGACAGATAATAGATAGAGATAGGTATACCTTCTCTATTCCATTTGAAAGTTGAGATCTGTATGGCCGGGCGCGGTGGCTCACGCCTGTAATCCCAGCACTTTGGGAGGCCGAGGCGGGCGGATCACGAGGTCAGGAGATCGAGACCATCCTGGCTGACAGGGTGAAACCCCGTCTCAACTAAAAATACGAAAATTAGCTGGGCGTGGTGGCGGGCGCCTGTAGTCCCAGCTACTCAGGAGGCTGAGGCAGGAGGATGGTGTGAACCCGGGAGTCGGAGCTTGCAGTGAGCCGAGATTGCACCACTGCACTCCAGCCTGGGCGACAGAGCGAGACTCTGTCTCAAAAAAAAAAAAAACAGAAAAACAAAAGTTGAGATCTGTAAAACTGTCCCCCCATCTTGAAAGTCGCAGATATGACATTACTCCATGTCACACCTAAGAAAATTGACATTAACATGCTATCATATGCTAGTCTACATTCGAATTTTCCCCAATTGGCCTTAAAATGTCTTTTATAGCTGCTTTTAGTTTTTATTCTAAGTTTTTTATTGCCCATTTTTTAAATTTGGGAAGCCTGTGAAAAATATTTTAATAATTAAAAACTCCTAAATCACATTTAAGTTCTATCTTCTTAACATTTTGTAATATTATGAGCCTATACACCTAATTTGTTATTGTTTTCCAAAGTTTTATTTCTCTCTGGGTACGTTTTTCAGATCTCCAGGCCAAGGCTGTGTTATCATACACTCTACACGATAACACAGAACCAGGTCCATGCATGTTTGTGTTTTCCACAGTGTTTAAAATCAAATAGGCCTGTTTTAACTTCCTGAATTTCTGCTTCTTGTACTGCTGAAATGACTAGTTTGAAATAATTCAAATTGCTACAAATATTTATAGAAATTTTCTTAAATAATATTTATCTAGTGGTGGTAAGTTTGGTAAAATGAGCTGTTTGTCACATCCTTGTTCCTAGAACTGTATACATTGTGCTTGAATATGTGTGACTTTAAACTGTTCTTCTTTTTGTTTTTTTTTCTTTGAGACGGAGTTTTGCTCTTGTTGCCCAGGCTGGAGTGCAGTGGTGTGATCTTGGCTCACCGCAACCTCTGCCTCCCTGGTTCAAGCGATTCTTCTGCCTCAGCCTCCCGAGTAGCTAGGATTACAGGCATGTGCCACCACACCCGGCTAATTTTGTATTTTTAGGAGAGACGGGTTTTCTGCATGTTGGCCAGGCTGGTCTCAAACTCCCAACCTCAGGTGATCTGCCCGCCTCGGCCTCCCAAAGTGCTGGGATTACAGGTGTGAGCCACCGTGCCTGGCCCTAGTTTCTTCTACTTGCAGAAGCTCTTTAGTTTAATTAGGTCCCACCTGTCAATTTTTGTTTTAGTTGCAATTGCTTGTGAGCACTTAGTCATAAATTATTTGCTAAGGCTGATATCCAGAAGAGTATTTCCCAGGTTTTCTTCCAGGATTTTTATAGTTGGAGGTCTTATATTTAAATATTTAATCCATTCTGAATTAATTTTTGTATGTGGTAAAAGGTAGGATCCAGCTTCATTCTTCTGCATATGGCTAGTAAGGCACAAAATTTGAGTTAAGCTGTGTTAATGAAAAAATCCAAACTCTGTAAAATATTTTAAAGTGGTTTATTCTAAGCCACTATAAGTGATTTCAGCCCAAGGAAACCAGTCTCAAGGAGTCTTGGGAAAGTGCCCTTGAGGTGATCAGATTACAGTTTTTCGTTTTTGTTTTTTTTGAGACAGAGTCTCGCTCTGTAGCCCAGGCTGGAGTGCAGTGGTGCGATCTCGGCTCATTGCAACCTTCGCCTCCTGGGTCCTGGTTCAAGCAATTCTCCTGCCTTAGCCTTCTGAGTAGCTGGGATTACAGGCACACACCACCACGCCCAACTAATTTTTGTATTTTTAGTAGAGACGGGGTTTCACCCTATCAGCCAGGATGGTCTGGAACTCCTGACCTCGTGATCCGCCCACCTCATTATAGTTTTTTTAAAAACACATTTTAGGGAGGCAAGAGTTACAGGCAAAGATATAAATCAATACATGGAAGGTATACATTGGTTTGGCCTGAAAAGCTAGGCTATCTTGAAGCAGGGGCTTATAGGTTATAGATAGATTCAGAGATTATTTAATTTCAATTGAATGAGTAAAGCTCTGTCTAAAACTTGGAGTCAGCAGAAAGAAATGTTTTCAGTTAGGATAATAATGCTATGTAGCAAGATTAATGACCTGCCCGTGTGCCTTAAATCATGCCTGGCATGGTCTTAGGTCTTGTTTATAATTTGATATCTCATTACCACAGTGAGTCCGTTTTGCCAATCTTATGATCTCTATTTTCAGATGAATCCTGGTCAGTTGTTGTGCCTTAAATTTACAAGGAAGAGGGTAAAATGAGGTGTGTCCTACCTCCCATCTCATAGTGGCCAGAACTCAGTTGTTTGAGACTGCAGACTTTCTTTGCAGTCCCCTTGGCCACAAGAGGTCTCTTCTGTCATTGGAGGACTTAGGATTTTATTTTATTATCATTTTTTAGAGGCAGGATCTCGTTCTTTTGCCCAGGGTGGAGTGCAGTGGCATAATCATAGCTCACTGTAACCTTGAACTCCGGGCCTGAAGTGATTCTCTCACTTCAGTTTCTTGAGTAGCTAGGACTACAGGCATGAGCCACGATGTCTGGCTAATTTTTAATTTTTTTTTGTAGAGATGGGGTTTTGCTATGTTTCCCAGACTGGTCTTGAACTCCCAGCCTTAAGCTATCCTCTCACCTCAGCCTCCTGCATGGCTAGGACTACAGGTGTGTGACCCCATGCTCAGCTAAAAATTTTATTTTTAGTTTACATTTGTTACATCAGGAATAGAAAATTAATATAGTACCCAACAGAGCCACAATTATTTTAATTTCAAAACCCAGTCTTCGTTCAGAAGCCAGACCTCCTTCGAATTAGACATGGGACTAATGAATGCACCCTCCAACCAACTCTATCCCACTTAAAGGTAGTGACGGTAGGGACCCCAGGAGAAACAGTGCTTGACAAAGACAATCTTACCAGTTCTATAACGCCCACACTCATCCTGTTCTTTATATATTTGAAGCTGACCGTGAGAGGAATCATGGACCAGTTACCTGGCCATTTCCTTCCTAAATTCTGCGTTGAGATATCTGTGGTGGTATCCGATGTATCTAAATTGGCAATTCAAAGTAAAGCAGAGATGCATTTGAATAACCTGCTACACATGCAGATAGTTGCTAAATAAACACATGCAGGCCTTGAGACGGAACTATGTGTCACATTTTCACATCTCCCCGTAGAACATAATGTCTTCCTTCTACAAAGCAAACTTTCCTACCCTGTCAGTTTACTCCTCAATAATTTGTCTTAAGGTGTTACAAGGATACAAATCATGAATGAAAAAAATAAGAAACGTGTCTTATGATATTTTGTGCAAATAACGGTTACCAAAGAAAGGCCATGCTGATGTTAACTCTGGTTTGCACCAACTTGCCCCATGTCCAAACGAGGAAAGTGATGAAGACAGATCTCTCAGTGGCTGCTACATGCTAGGTTTTTTCAGGAAGATTTACATTTTATTACCATAAAGGCAGAAAATAAAAATAGGAATGATGAGTTATTATTATCAATATCACCAGCCCGATACTTGAGTGTACATTATTCATAGAAATATCGTTATCTAAATCAATCTTAATGTGATCACCTCAATGAGTTCTCACCTCTGGGACTAATTGCTTTCTTGTGCTGAGAAGTGAGGATGACGGTTGATTTAGTACAAGAGGTTAACTACTTTCAGGGTTCCTTCAGAGATCATTTCTACTCCATCTGAAAGATTGATCTGTTTGAATTCAAATTATACCACTCAGATATTGAACAAAAAGCAGCTGAAGAGAAGAAAAATATCTTCCTAGACATTGGGATAAAAGGTGGGGGTTGGGGAATCTGATTTTCATGTTGGAGAATTGCATTTTTGGAGTTTAAACTGCCCAGCTTCCCTCAGACGCATCCTGGACTCTTGCCGTTTGCTTCCTCTGCCTGGGGAGACAGCACTCTGTGAATGCTCCAGCTGGGTGGCCCCAGCCTCGTCTTCTGGGAATGAGGAACGTTGGCAGGAGGTGAGGGATCACCATAATAAGCTCTTATTAACTGGTGTTTCTTGGGATTCTCTTTGGAGGGTTCAAAAGGAAACTTTAAAAACATTTACTTCCTGTGATAAAGCAGTCAACAGCAAACCTGTAGTGAAAGGATCACAGGTTTCCAAAGAGCAAGCTAATTAGAAAATCTCAAGGGGGTAAAACTCTGCAGCATGCTGGTGGCTTGGCTGCCAATTATGATATTGTACTCAGGATTACAGGATATATAATATTTATATATGTTTTTATGCATGCATATGTATATGTATATGTGTATTTTATTTTTTTTGAGATGGAGTCTCGCTCTGTTGTCCAGGCTGGAGTGCAGTGGCACAATCTCGGCTCACTGCAGGCTCTGCCTCCCGGGTTCACACCATTCTCCTGCCTCAGCCTCCTGAGTAGCTGGGACTACAGGCGCCCGCCACCACACCCGGCTAATTTTTTGCATTTTTAGTAGAGACGGGGTTTCACCGTGTTAGCCAGGATGGTCTCGATCTCCTGACCTCGTGATCCACCCGCCTCAGCCTCCCAAAGTGCTGGGATTACAGGCGTGAGCCACCTCGCCCGGCTCAAGCCAGTTTCTTGTCCAGACTGGAGCATTCTACTGGTTTGGTGTGTTTTGCCCCCATCGTCTCCTAACTGAAAACTCATTTTTGCTAATTAAGAATAACATCATTACTAACAAGATGGATTGGTATTATATGCCTCCTGATATAATGCTCTAGGAAGCATACAATATAACTTCTGTGGCACTCTTGCCAAATGCATGTCCTCTATTTAATAATGAACAAACAGCCAACAAACTCAAACTCAGGGCCATTCAACAAGACAACTGAGTAGAACTAACAAGTGTCAAGGTCAAAAAAAAAAAAAAAAAAAACCAGGGAAGACTGAGGAACCATCAGAGATGGAAAGAGATTAAGAAGATGTGGGCCGGGTGCGGTGGCTCACGCTTGTAATCCCAGCACTTTGGGAGGCCGAGGCGGGCGGATCACGAGGTCAGGAGATCGAGACCATCCTGGCTAACACGGTGAAACCCCGTCTCTACTAAAAACACGAAAAATTAGCCGGGCGTGTTGGCGGGCGCCTGTAGTCCCAGCTACTCGGGAGGCTGAGGCAGGAGAATGGCGTGAACCCAGGAGGTGGAGGTTGCGGTGAGCCGAGATCGCGCCACTGCACTCCAGCCTGGGGGACAGAGAAAGACTCCGTCTCAAAAAAAAAAAAAAAAAAAAAGAAAAAAGAAACTGGCTTGATGGAAGGCAATGGCTTTGTAAAAAATTAAATTTTAATTTTAGATTCGGGGGTACTTGTGCAGGTCTATCATTAGGTTGTTGCAAAAGTGATTGTGATTTTTGCCATTACGTTCAATGGCAAAGACCACAAACGCTTTTGCACCAACCTAATACAAGAGCAGATTGTGTGATGCTGAGCTTTGGGCTTCTGTTGATCCCATCACCCAAATAGTGGACATAGTACTCAATAGGGAGTTTTTCAGCCCTTGCTTCTCTCCCTCCCTCCCTCCCTCCTTTTGGAGTCCCCAGTGTCTGTTGTTCCTAAGTTTATGTCCGTGTGTACCCAGAATTTAGCCCCCACTGCTAAGTGAGAACACATGATATTTGCTTTTCTGTTTCTGTGTTAATTCACTTAGGATAATGACCTCCAGCTGCATACATGTTGCTGCAAAGGACATAATTCTATTCTTTTTTTATGGTAGCATAGTACTCCATGGTATATATGTACCACAGTTTCTTAATGCAACCCACCGTGGATGGTCATCTAGTTGATTCTATGTCCGTGCTATTGTGAATAGTGCTGCAATACACTTATGAGCGCAGGTGTCTTTTTGATAGAACAATATATTTACCCTTGAATATATACCCAGTAATGGGATTCATGGGTTCAATGGTAGTTCTAGGTTCCTTGAGAAATCTCCTAACTGCTTTCCACAGGGGCTGAACTAATTTACATTCCCACATAAGTATTCTCTTTTCTCCACAGCCTTGCCAGCATCTGTTATATTGTTACTTTTTAGTAATACTCATTCTGACTGGTGTGAGATGATATCTCATTGTGGTTTTGATTTGTATTTCTCTGATGATTAGTGATGTTGAACTTTTTTTACATATTTGTGGGCTGTACGTCTTCTTTTGAAAATTGTCTATTCATGTCCTTTGCTCATTTTTTAATGGAGTTATTTGTTTTTTGCTTGTTGATTTGTTTCAGTTCCTTATAGATTCTGGATATTAGACCTTTGTCAGATGTATAGTTTGTGAATATTTTCTCCCATTCTGTAGGTCATCTGTTTATTCTGTTGATAGTTTCTTTTGCTATGCAGAAGCTCTTTAGTTTAATTAGGCCCCACTTGTCAATTTTTGTTTTTGTTGCAATTGCTTTTGAGCACCTAGTCATAAATTATTTGCCAAGGCAAATGTCCAGAAGTGTATTTCCTAGGTTTTTTTCCAGGAATTTTTATAGTTTGAGGTCTTACTTTTAAATCTTTAATTCATCTTATTTTTTGTATATGGTGAGAAGTAGGAGTCTAGTTTCATTCTTCTGCATATGGTTAGCCAGTTTTCCCAGCACCATTTATTGAATAGGGAGTCCTTTTCCCATAAGCACTGGCTTTGATGCAGTCTGTTTCTTACTTTTGACCATGACCTATAATAGCAACAATAACGAGAATGATAAAAATAAAAAATGAAAGACATGGGCCGGTAACTGTGCCTCACGCCTGTAATCACAGCACTTTGGGAGGCCAAGGTGGGCGGATCATGAGGTGAGGAGTTTGAGACCAGCCTGGCCAACATGGTGAAACCCCGTCTCTACCAAAAATACAAAAATTAGCTGGATGTCGTGGTGTGCGCCTGTAATCCTAGCTACTCAGGAGGCTGAGGCAGGAGAATTGCTTGAACCTGGGAGGCAGAGGTTGCAGTGAGCCATCATCATCTCAAACAAACACTGCCAGCTCCCTTTCGAGCTTCATGCATTTCAAGGAAATCACTTATCTTCTGACTACAAGCAGCCAGAAAAGAGCAGACAGTAAACCACAGATAAGGCAGCTCGGGGACAGAGAAAGGCAGGGAGCAAGTCTCTTAGGTAACTGCCAAACTTCACTCTCATACCCTGGAGCCCCAGTAAAACAGTGGGCCTTAATAAGCACATTCCTTTCCATTCAGGTGCTCTAAGATAGGGAAGCTAAAGGCAGACTTGGGGGATATGCCTGCAGCTGCAGAAAAATGTATAGGAACAGACACACAACTCTCCCTCCCAGATAAGCAAAACAAACAGTCACAGAAGCAGTCCAAGCCTCTGATAAACTCTCCCATCCTGAATCCTTTTCTTTTTCTTTTCTTTTTTTTTTTTTTTGAGACGGAGTTTCGCTCTTGTTGCCCAGGCTGGAGTGCAATGGTGTGATCTCAGCTCACCACAACCTCCACCTCCCGGGTTCAAGTGATTCTCCTGCCTCAGCCTGCCGAGCAGCTGGGATTACAGGCATGCACCACTATGCCCAGCTAATTTTGTATTTTTAGTAGAGATGGGGTTTCTCCATGTTGGTCATGCTGGTCTCGAACTCCCGCCCTCAAGTGATCCGCCTGACTCGGCCTCCCAAAGTGCTGGGATTACAGGCGTGAGCCCCTCACCCGGCCTGAATCCTTAAAAACTCTTACTCTGTAAGAGAGTGTGGCTTCTGCCCTAACTAGGTCAGAAGTCCCTCACAGGTTTGTTTTCTGAAATAAACCTGTCTACTGTCGAGCCACCCTTCATCTTTCTCTCCTCTTTCTTTAATTCTTACAGGTACTATTATTGTGTTCACAGTTTTTATGTGAAGAAACAGATGCAATGGGATTAGGAATCTTGCCCAAGGTCACAAAGTTCCTATGAGCCAGTGTCAAGATGCAAGTTTAGGCTGCCTGGCTCCTGACTATTCTACACAAACCATGTGGTCTCTTACCGGCCCAAGGGCTACAGAAGTAATCCATGTCATGAAAGGACCCAGCCCAGTTACAATCACTCACCCCACACACTACATGCACCACACACATACCACATGCATACACATTATACACACACCACACATACCACACATCAGATACACACATGCACCACACACACCACCGACCCCCACACACACCCACACCCAGCTACACTACAGACCACACACACTACACATTATACACTACACACCCCCACACCACACATCACAGATACACACATGCACCACACACCACACACACAACATACACCACACACACCCACACACACCGCACACCTCCCCACACACCCACACCTCTCTACACACCACAGACATCACACATCACAGATACACACATTCACCACCCACTACACACCCACAATATACACGCAGTCATGCACATACCACTCACAAATCACTCACACACTGACGCATGCACAGTAACATAGACATACCCTTATAGTTACATAACTGAAGAAAAGTTATGCAAACAAAATTTGTCTCTGTCAGATGTGTTGCTCCAAGATTTTGTTTTGTCTTTCATTTTATTTTTAAGAATGCTGGACACTGCCCACTACGTTAATGGTTCTCTCGAGGTGGGGCAGCCCTGCCTGTAGCCAACTAGATTGAGATAACAGTATTAGCCTCTTCTCTACGAATCCAATTTGAGGCCAGACAACAGAGGGAACTGGGTGGGTGAGGACAGTATAGACTGGCTCTGCTGTAGATATTTTTGAGAAAATTTGTGATTGCGAGTGGGGCATATGGGTTATACTTTTTGGGTTTCATGATATAAATTTTGAGAATGCTTGATTCAATGATTTGTCATCTCTTTTGCTTAATAAGAGATATATACTTTGATGAAGAGCCACAAGAGAATGTCTAAAGTACTTTTAAGAAATATTTTTGGGCCAGGCACAGTGGTGCACACCTGTCATCCCAGCCCTTTGGGAGGCTGAGGCAGGTGAATTGCGTGAGTCCAGGAGTTCAAGACCAGCCTGGGTAACACAGCAAGACCTCATCTCTACTAAAAATTTAAAAATCAGCCACGCACAGATGCCTGTATTCCTAGGTACTAGGGAGGCTGAAGCGGGAAGATGGCTTGAGTCCTGGAGGTTGAGGCTGCAGTGAGCCAAGATTGAGCCACTGCATTCCAGCCTGGGCAACAGAATGACAGCCTGTCTTTGTAAAAAAGAAAAAAAAAGTGTTTTTGAAGAAAAGTCCAATCTCTTGTAAATAAAGTCTTTATAGCTAATTTATACTTTCTAGGTAATGACTAACACAATGAAAACTAAGCTCTTTATGAGGTCTTTGCAGTAAAGGGTTGACTCAGCAGAAAAAAAGGCCTTGCCTATGTCAACCCCAAATAACCAAAAGGATCAGAATCTAGTTTAAAGAGAGTTTATTCAAGCACAAAGTTGAGGACAGGCCTGCCTGGGAAGCACAGGTTCCAAAGAATGGAAGTCAGTGCTCCAAACTGTAGAATTTGAGATTGCTTATATAGACAAAGCGTGGGGAAGTTTAACAGACTTTCGACATCTTTCTATATAAGGGTTAGTGCATAGTTAACAACAATCTGAGTAGGTCAAGGTATTCTTCTTCCTTCCTTCCCTCCCTCCCTCCCTTCCTTCCTTCCCTTCCTTCCTTCCTTTTACTTTATTTCTTTCTTTGAAAGGCATATTTAGCATTCTACCCTGAAGATGTAATGGTCATAGAGGGACTTGGGTGTCATCTGGTCTGAGTTAGGTACAGGACAATAAAGGAGGCAGTTAATCTAAAAAAAAAAAAAAATCAGTGATTGGCAGGAGGCGTGAAGGTCTGTTTCTGGTCTCCTAGTCATTTATAGAACAAGAACAAAAATGAAGAGAGTTAAGCTGTAATCTAAGAAGCACAATTGTAAACATTCTATGTGATTCAATCTCCAGGACTTAACTTCTCCTTTGGCATAATATATTTAGAGGGTCCTGAAATTTTATTTTCTTTCACCCCTGGCTATTAAGAGGCTACCTCTAAGTCCTTGGAATATCCTGCCTGATAAAAGTGTTTTTATTTACTTGGGGCTTGGGCTACCCCAGACAGTCTATGTGAACAATATGATTTATGGTGTGGGCTTGGCTCGTGCAGTACCAGCTTGACCTTTGGATGGGTTGGAGACTCAGGTTAACCCCTCAGGTAGTCAATCATTTCTATTTGACTCACCTCTGAGAGAAACTCTGGACACCCAGGCTCGGGTGTCCTTCCCTGGTTGACAATTGTCTATATGCATTGTCATACATTGTTGCTTGGAGAACTAAGCACTGTCTATACAACGGCACAGGGAAAAGACAACTGGAAGTCTGTTGTGGTCTTTTCTGGATACTATATATGTTTTACCTTTGGTCATTTATTTTCCCAGCTTTATTGAGGTATAATTGGTATCCAGGAAATGGCACATAATTAATGTATACAATTTGGACATAGGTACATACTCATGTTACCATCACCTCAATAAAGGCAATGAACACATCCATCAATTTCAAAAGTTTCCTTTTATCCCTTTGTTGTTTTCAATAAGAACATTCAACATGAGAAAAATCCTCTAACATTTTTAAGTGCACAATACCTTATTGTTAACTTACGCACTGTGTTGTGCAGCAGTTCTTCAGAACTTATTTTATGTAACTGTAACTTTATACCCATTGAATAACAACTCCCCATATCCCTCTCCCCCATCTCCTGGTAACCAGGATTCTATTGCCTTCTTTTATATGTTTGACTATTTTAAATACCTCATATAAGAGGAATCAGGCAGTATCTGTCGTACTGTAACTGCCTTGTTTCATTTAGTATTATGCCTTTCAAGTCCATCTAAATGACTGCAAATGGTAGGATTTCCTTCTTTTTAAAAGGCTGAATAATATTCTGTTGTCTGTATGTTTGTGTATACATATGTGCATTTTCTTTATCCACTCATCTCTCAATGGACATTTGGGTTGTTTCCATATCTTGGCTATTGTGGATAATGCTACAATCAATGCGAGTGCAAATACCTCTTCAAGATTATAATTTTTATTCTTTTGGCTATACACCCACAAGTGCTATTGCTGGATTATTTGGCAGTTCTATTTTAATTCTTTTTTTCAGGAAACTCCATTCTATTTTCCATAATAGCTGTATTAATTCACATCTCCACCAACAATGTATAAGGGTTCCCTTTTCATTACATCTTTGACAATACTCTTTTCTTTATTGTTGATTGATTGATTAATTGATTAAAGACATTCTAACAGGTATGAGATGATCTTTCATTGTGGTTTTGATTCCTGTTTCTCTGATGATTAGTGATGTTGAGCATCTTTTTATATATCTGCTGGCCATTGCCATTTGTAGGTCTTTGGAGTAAATGTGTGCACTCAGGTCCTTTGCTCATTTTTATATCAGGTTATTTTTGTTTTTGCTATTTATAGGAGTTCCTTATATTGGAAATTAACCTATCATCAGATATGTTCTTTGAAAATATTTTCTCTCATTCTTTGGATTGTCTTTTTATTTTATGGGTTGTTTCCTTTGTAATGCTGAAACTTTTTAGTTTGATGTAGTCCCACTTGTCTATTTTTGCTTTTTTTTTTTTTTTTTTTGCCTGTCTTTTTGCTGTCAGATATATGAAATCATTGCCTGGACCTAGAAAAGTCAAGGAGCTTTACTTCTATGTTTTCTGCTAGGATTTTTAGGGTTATATAACTTATGTTTTAGTGGTTAATCCATTTTGAGTTAATTTTTGTGTATGGTGTAAGGTAAGATTCCGATTACATGCTTTTGGATGTGGATATACAATTTTCCCTATTTATTGAAGAGACTATCATTTTCCTATTGTGTATTCATGGCACTCTTGTTAAACTCAGCTGACAATGTATGCATGGGTACCTTTGCTAATTTTAACCTGTATTCTTTCACTCTAACAAGTCAAAACTCTCTGTAATGAATATACACATTTTCTTTTTTCTTCTTTTTCCCTTTCTTCCCTCCCTCCCTCTCTCCCTTCTTTCGCCCACCCGCCCACCTGCCTGCTTGCCTGCCTGTTTTCCTTTCTTTCCTTCCTTCCTTCCCCTTCCCCTTCTCTTTCCTTCCTTCCCCTTCCCCTTCCTTCCTTCCTTCCTTCCTTCCTTCCTTCCTTCCTTCCTTCCTTCCTTCCTTCCTTTTCTCTCTCTCTTTCTTCTTTCTTAGATGAGGTCTCGCTCTGATTGTGTCACTGGCTGGAGTGCAATGACACAATCATAGCTCACCGCAACCTCAAACTCCTGGGCTCGTGTGATCCTCCTGCCTCACCCTCCTTAGTAGTTGGGACTCCAGGTGTTCATGGCCTGCATCTGGCTATTTTGTTGTTGTTGTTGTTTTAATTTTTGTAGAGATGGGATCTTGCTATGTTGTCCAGGCTGGTCTCTAACTTCTAGTCTCAAGCTATCTTCCCACCTCGGCCTCCCAAACTGTTGGGATTATAGGCTTGAGCCATCACACCCAGCCTATAACAACTTTTCTGAGTTCTGTAAGTCCTTCCAGCCAATCATTGAACCTGAGAGTGGTCTTTGGGTCAACCAACAACAGGCTGATGTTTGTGAACTTAACAAAGACAAAGAAGCCAGAGGATTGTGACTGTGGCCACAGTCTGGTTTTCCTCTGATTTCATAGGGACCAGTCCTGCCCGCAGAGTGCTAGGCCTCCTCTTTGGTGGTGAGTGGCCCCCATATTTGTGGCTATACTGCCAGCCCAACCTGGCACACAAAGAGGAGGAAGGACAAAGAGGAAGAATAAGGTCTGAGTGCTCAAGGAAGCAAGACTACCTTTAAGAGTAGTCTTAACCCAACAGTGTATGAACTCCACCAAGGGGCAGCCAGACTACTTCTTCAAGCAGGTCCCCAATCCTATTCCTCCTGACTGAATGAGACCTCCCAACAGGGGTCTCCAGACACCTCCAGGAGCATTTGGGCTGGAATCAGGTCAATATTCCTTTGGGAAGGAGCAGGCTGCCACCTTTGCTCTCCTAACCTCATGATCCACCCGCCTCGGCCTCCCAAAGTGCTGGGATTACAGGCGTGAGCCACTGCACCCGGCTCAACATTTTTAAAGAAAAGAATTTCAAACCCAGAATTTCATATCCAGCCACACTAAGGTTTATAAGCAAAAAAGAAATAAGACCCTTTTCAGATGAGCAAATGCTGAGGGAATTCATCACCACTAGGCCTGCCTTGCAGGAGCTCCTGAAGGAAGCACTAAATATGGAAAGGAAAAACTGTTACCAGCCACTACAAAAACACACTGAAGTACACAGACCAACAACACTATGAAGCAACTAAATAAACAAATCTACAAAATAGCCAGCTAGCATCATGATGACGGGAACAAATTCACAAATGACAACATTAACCTTAAATGTAAATGGGCTAAATCCTCCAATTAAAGGACACAAAATGGCAAGCTGGATAGAGTCAAGACCCATCAGTGTGCTGTATTCAACAGACCCATCTCACATGCAGAGACACAAATCGGCTCAAAATAAAGGGATGGATGAAAGTTTCCCAAGCAAATGGTAAACAGAAAAAAGCAGGGGTGTTTTGTAGTTTCTGACAAAACAGACTTTAAACCAACAGAGATTAAAAGCACAAAGAAGGGCATTACATAATGGTAAAGGGTTCAATTAAACAAGAGGAGTTAACTATCCTAAATATATATGCACCCAATACTGGGGCACCCAGATTCTTAAAACAAGTTCTTAGAGACTTACAGAGAAACTTAGACTCCCCTACAATAATAGTGGGAGACTTTAATACCCCACTGACAATATTAGACAGATTATAGAGACAAAAAAATAAAAATATTCAGGACCTGAACTCAGATCTGAATCAAGTGGACCTTATAGATATCTGCAAAACTCTCCAACCAAATTCAACAGAATATACATTCTTCTCATCACCACAAAGAACTTACTAGAGTTGAACATGTAATCTGAAGTAAAACACTCCTCAGCAAATGCAAAAAACTGAAATAATAACAAACAGTTTCTCAGAACACAATGCAATCAAATTAGAACTCAAGATTAAGAAACTCACTCAAAACCACACCACTACACAGAAATTGAAAAACCTGATCCTGAATGACTCCTGGGTAAATAATAAGGCAGAAATCAAGAAGTTCTTTGAAGCCAATGAGAACAAAGAGACAACATACCAGAATCTCTGGAATGCAGCAAAAGCAGTGTTAAGAGGAAAATTTATAGTACTAAATGTCCACATCAAAAAGCTAGAAAGATCTCAAGTCAACATCCTAACATCACAAATAAAAAACTATCCCCAAAGCTAGCAGAAGACAAGAAATAACCACGATCAGAGTAGAAATAAAGGTGATAGAGACATCAAAAACCCTTCAAAAAATCAGCAAATCCAGGAACTATTTGTTTGGAAAAAAAAAAAGTAAAATAGATAGACTAGTAGCTACACTAATAAAGAAAAAAAGGAGAAGAATCAAATAGATACAATTAGAAACAATAAAGGGGATATCACCACTGACGCCATGGAAATATGAACAAGCATCAGAAAATACTATAAACACCTCTATGCAAATAAACTAGAAAATCTAGAAGAAATGGATAAATTGCTGGATATATACACCCTCCCAAGACTGAACCAGGAAGAAGTTGAGTCCCTGAATAGACCAATGATGAGTTCTGAAATTGAGGCAGTAATAAATAGCCTACCAAAAAAAAAAAAAAAAAAGCCCAGGATCAGAAGGATTATAGCTTAATTCTACCAGAGGTATAAAGAGGAGCTAGTAACATTTCTTCTGAAACTATTTCAACAATTGAAAAGGAGGGACTCCTCCCTAACTCATTTTATGAGGAAAGCATCATCCTGATACCAAGACCTGGCAGAGATACAACAAAAACAAAAAAACAGAAATCAGGCCAGTATCCCTGATGAACATCAATCCAAAAATACTCAATAAAATACTGGCAAGCTGAATCCAGTATCACATCAAAAAGCTTATCCACCATGATCAAGTTAGCTTCATCCCCAGGATGCAAGGTTGGTTCAACATATACAAATCAATGTATGTAATTCATCACATAAACAGAACTAAAGCCAAAAACCACATGGTTGTCTCAATAGAAGCAGAAAAGATCTTTGATAAAATTCAACATCCTTCATGTTAAAAACTCTCAATAAACTAGGTATTGAAGAAAATATGTCAAAATAATAAGAGCCATAGATGACAAACCCACAGTCAATATCATACTTAGTGGTCAAAAGGTGGAAGGAATCTCTTTAAAAACTGGCACAAGACAAGGATGTCCTCTCTCACCATTCTTATTCAACATAGTATTGGAAGTTTTGGCCAGGGCAATCAGACAAAAGAAAGAAAGAAAGGTTATTCAAGTAGAAGAGAGGAAGTCAAATTATCTTTGTTTGCAGGTGACATGATCATATATGTAGAAAACCCCATTGGCTCAGCCCAAAAGCTTGTTAAGCTCATAAGGAACTTCAGCAAAATCTCAGGATACAAAGTCAGTGTGCAAAAATCACAAGCATTCCTATATACCAAGAACAGACAAGCAGAGAGCGAAACCATGAATCAACTCCCATTCGCAATGCCCACAAACAAAATAAAATACCTAGGAATAAAGCTAACAGGGGAAGTGAAGGACCTCTTCAAGGAGAGCTACAAACCACTGCTCAAGGAAATCAGAGAGGACACAAACAAATGGTAAAACATTCCATGCTCATGGATAGGAAGAATCCATATTGTGAAAATGACCATACTGCCCAAACTAATTTATAGATTCAATGCTATTCCTATTAAATTGCATTGACATTTTTCACAGAAATAAAAATATATATTTTAAATTTCATATGGAACCAAAAAAAAGTCCTAATAGCCAAGACAATCCTAAGCAACAAGAGCAAAGCTGGAGGCATCAGGCTACCCGACTTCAAACTATACAAGAAGGCTATGGTAACCAAGACAGCACGGCACTGGTACAAAAACAACACATAGATCAATGGAACAGAACAGAGAACTCAGAAATAAGACTGCACACCTACAACTATCTGATCTTTGACAAACCTGACAAAAACAAGCAATGAAGAAATAATTCTCTATTTAACAAATGTTACTGGGAAAACTGGCTAGCCATATGCAGAAAACTGAAACCGGACCCCATCCTTACACTTTATACAAAAAATAACTCAAGATGGATTAAAGGCTTAAATGTAAAATCCAAAACTATAAAAACCCAGAAGAAAATCTAGGCAATACCATTCAGGACATAGACACGGGCAAAGCTTTTATGACAAAAACGCCAAAAGCCATTGCAACAAAAGTGAAAATTGACAAATGGGATCTAATTAAACGAAAAAGCTTCTGCACAGCAAAAACAAAACAAAACAAAAACACAAACAAACTATCATCAGAGTGAACCAGACAACCTCCAGAATGGGAGAAAAATTTTGCAATCTATTCATTTGACAAAGGTCTGATATCCAGAGTCTACAAGGAATTAAAACAAATTTACAAGAACAAAAACAAACAGCCCCATTGAAAACATCATTGATCATTAGAGAAATGCAAATCAAAACTTTAATGAAGGCTGGACGAAATGGTTCATGCCTGTGATCCCAGCATTTTCAGAGGCCAAGGCAAGCGGATCACTTGAGACTAGGAGTTCAAGACCAGCCTGGCCAACATGGTGGAACCCCATCTCTACTAACATTACAAAAAATAGTCAGGCACGGTGGCACACACCTGTAGTCCTAGCTACTTGGGAGGCTGAGGCAGGAGAATTGCTTGAACCCAGGAGGTGAAGGTTGCAGTGAGCCGAGATCGTACCACTGCACTCCAGCTTGGACAACAGAGCAAGACTCCATCTTAAAAAAAAAAAAAAAAACTATAATGAGATACCATCTCATGCCAGTCAGAATGTCAATTATTAAAAAGTCAAGAAACAATAGTCACTGGCAAGGTTGCAGAGAAATCGGAATGCTTTTACACTGTTGGTTCAAATGTAAATTCGTTCAACCATTGTGAAAGACAGTGTGGTGATTCCTCAAAGATCTACAATCAGAAATAGCATTTGACTCAGCAATCCTATTACTGGGCATATACCCACAGGAATATAAATTATTCTATTATAAAGATACCATGCATGCGTATGTTCATTGCAGCACTACTCACAACAGCTAAGACATGTAATCAACCCAAATGCCCATCAATGATAGACTGGATAAAGAAAATGTGGTACATATACAACATGGAATACTATGCAGCAATAAAAAGGATTGAGATCATATCTTTTTGCAGGGAGATGGATGGAGCTGGGAACCATTATCCTCAGCAAACTAATGTAGGAACAGAAAACCCAACACCACGTTCCCACTTATAAGTGGGAGATGAACTATGAGAACACACAGATGGGGCATTGGGGGTGGGGTGGTGGGGGACAACACAGTGGGGCCTGTCAGGGACCCATGGGGAGGGAGAGCATCAGGAAAAGTAGCTAATGCATGTTAAGCTTAATGCCTAGGTGATGGGTTGATCTGTGCAGCAAAATCAGCATGGCACACATTTACCTATATAACAAACCTGCACACCCTGCACATGTATCCCTGAACTTAAAATAAAAGCTGAAGAAAAAACAAGTTTTTTTGTAGAGATGGGATCTTCCTATATTGCCCAGGCTGGTCTCAAACTTCTGTCCTCAAATGATCCTCCTGCTTTGGCCTTTCAAAGTTCTGGGATTTCAGACATGAACCATTGCCCCTGACTCCCTATCAACTAATTCTTAACTTTAAATTTATTTTTATTTTTTGTTTTCTTTTAGAGACAGGGTCTCATTCTGTCACCTAGGTTGGAGTGCAGTGGCATGATCATAGCTCATTGAGGTCTCAAACTCCTGGGCTCAAGCAGTCCTCCTGTCTTAGCTTCCTGAGTATCTGGGCCCACAGGTGTGCACCATCACGCCTGGCTAACTTTAATGTAGCATGGTCTTACTACGTTGCCCAGGCTGGTCTTGAACTCTTGGCCTCAGGCGATTCTCCCACCTCAGCCTTCCAAAGTGCTGGGATTACAGGTGTGAGCCACCACTGCCCAGCCTGATTCTTAACTTTATGCAGGACATCAAATCCTTAATCATACGTAGTGCATCAAACCAATTCAATTGTCATCGGAATGCATGCCACCTCCATATCATTTCTTAACAAGCAAGCTTCAAGAAACCAGCAATCTCTTCTTATCCTGGGCCCATTAAACATGGGTGCTTGGGAGTTCTAGCCTGAAATTATTTGGCATCTGGTTCTTTCTTCAGGTCCAGCTCACCTGATATCTCTAGTAATTTCCTTAACTAAAATATCCTGATGGACTAATGAGTATATTCTCATAATTCCATACAACTGTGGTTTCATGCATGTGACATTCTTAATTGTTGGGTAGGCTGTGATACTGCTATGGCTGTCAAAAAGTTTAATATAGTCAGCAACTTGTAGCTGAGCTTTAATTGCTGCTATGTACTAACATCATTAACCATAAGGTGTTATTTCGTCAATGCGACATCAGAATTTTTATATGTAAAATCTCATCCCATACATACACACAAAGACATGTACAGGTGAAATAAACTAAATGAAATAAATTAATAAATATATGTTTAATTCCCCAAGTCCATTTTCTTCTTTTTATGTTTTTTTTTTTAAATTTGTTAACTCCCTAAAGCAAGATAGTATCTATAAACAAACTAGGCTGCAAGGCTTTTATGAAATTTACTCATAATACACATAATTTAAATATTTTCCCCCAATTTTTTCCTTAAAGCTTATTTAGCCTATTTCTCAATTAAAGACAACTTCAAAATATGTATTTTCCTCAAAGGATTCTAGCTTAACGGGCTAAGTTTTTTTTTTTTTTTTTCCCAATTCTTATTATGCAGTTCTTCTGCCATTCTACCCCAAATTTGACATTGTTTTCAAGGATTTGACTTTGTTTTTAAACGTAGCTTTATTCAAAGCAATGCACTGAAAATGTCTAGATGGACTCTTTGCAGCTCCATAAACACACTTGGTCCTGATCGTTTTATTACCTTTAAATTACATATGCAAGTATCCAAATTGCAGTGAGAATTCTCTCTTGATCATAAAGGTATGGAAGAAACAGCCAGCAAGCACCTTATTACTCCTTGTTCAACTCACCCCCTCTTTGACCTCATTTCCTTGACTCTCTTCCTTCATTTGTCTCCAGCCATTCTCAAATGTGCTAGGCTTGCTTCGCCTCAGAGCATTTGCACATGCCATTCTCTCTGCTTCAAATATTTTCCCCCTTGAATTCTGCGTGGGGAATTTGCTCTTCATATTCTTTGACTTTTCTCTCAAATACAACCTTCTCACTTACTAACCTTCCCTGACCAAATTATTTAAAACTGAATTCACAATAGTCTTATTGGTCCCCTTTGCTTCCTTTATTTTCCTCCTAGCACTTTCCACTTTGACATACCATATATTTTGTTTACTGTCTGGTTCTCCCACTGAAATGTAGGCATCATGACAAGAGGGTTTTTCTCTTGTGCTTTTTTTTTTTTCACTGTTCTAACAGCACTGCCCAGAGGAGTGACTGTCACAGAAAGGACACTCATTTAACACTAGAGTGAATGAACGAATGAATGAATGAATGAATGAGACACAGGATCTGGGGAACAAAGCAAGTTAGAAACACCACCCTACCTTACCTAGAGTAGCACTCCCATTTTCCCAGGGCTTATTATCTGTCTTCTCAATTTGCTCATATGTGGAATGAATGACAAACTAATACGTGCCCTTCACTCCAGAATCTCACAAATGAGCATGATTTTTTTTCTTCTGATCCAGGTGTTTTGGAACACACTTTACAGTGACCAGAAAACCTTTGTGAAGTGTCAGGGTGGAGAAGCAAATACAAACTCTTCACTAAGTGGCCCTGTTTTTGAATGTTAACAGGGTTTGGTCCCAGGGATTTCTGTGTTCAAAGCCTTTCAGGGCAAGGCAGTTTTCTGTGGAGTACACTGTCCTATATACCTAATGGGCTACTGGGTTTCAGCTGGACAAAGTCCTTATAGAGCTGTGATTCTCAAGGAATAGGGGGAGATACTTTTATTTGTCATAACTAGAGTGGAGAGAGTGTGGTGTGCTACTGGCATTTAGTTGCTAGGGATGCTCAATATCCTACAATTAGGGTTCTATTTTTACCAAGTAAAAATATAGGTAGGTAAGGTGGCCAGATGAAATACAAGGATTTCCAGTTAAATGTGAATCTTAGATGAACAACACTGTTACCTGAAACTCAAATTTAACTGTATTTTATCCGTGAGCCTGCCTCCTATAATGCACAGGACAGCCTCCTTCCCTCTCAACAAAGAATTATCCAGGCCCAAAATGTCAAGAGTGGAGGCTGAGAAACCCTGCCATACAGCAGTGGTTCTCAAGCCCTAGTTTGTAGCACAATTACCTTCAGGGTTGGTAAGGCCGATTATTGGGCACACCCTGAGTTTCTTATTCAGTAGGCCTGTAGTGGGTTCCCAAGATTTGCACTTCCATCAATTTCCCAGGTGAAGCTGCTGTTAGATTGGGGGCACATTTGAGAACCACTACCCTAGGAAGTCCCCATGCTCTCCTGATTAGGAGCGAGGAAGGTTTCCACGGTAGGACAGGGGTGGGAGGGTAACGGAGAGTGGCGGGAAGAGCTGAGCCGCTGGGGTGGGTTATTTCGGCCGTTCTGGCCTCGCAGGCGTTTTCGGGATCCCTCTAGGCGCCGCGGAGGTCTCGGAGTCTCGATGGTCGCTCGGGCCGGGGCGTGGCCTGGTCCGGGGGCGTGGCGTGGAAGGCCGGCCGAGGTGCAGCGAGCGCTCTCGTGCCGGACGTTGCGCGGCCGCGACGCCCAACGCCAACGCAGGCGCAGCGCTCTGGTTCGGCGCGGCTCACGGTCCGGTTCGGGCTCGCGGGTCTCCGTCTGGGGTAGGGGAGGTAGGCATCATTGTGCTCGCGCTGCAGGCAGGGCTTCGCTTGAGTACAGGAGCGGTTGGCCTTGATGTTGCGTTTTCTCAACGGCGGCGTCCGACGAGTTCGTCCTCACTGCTGCGCGCCGACGGTGGGCTGGCGGGACCAGGACAGGAACAATGGGATTCCGAGGGCCGCAAGGGGGCGCTCCCTCTGCGGGTTGGGATGCGAGGCCGGAGGCCGGGCGGGCTGAGCGGGAGGCGCAGCGGGGTGGGTGGGGACCAGGGCGGGGTCGGGCTAAAGAGGGATGGATGAAGGGCGGGGTGGGAGGGACCAGGTCGGGCTCGGGTGGGGTGGGCGGGACTAATGAGGCCGCGGCCTGAGGCTGGTGGCGGGGCTGCGAATGCCACGTCACATCCTGGGGCGGGGTGGCTCCCTGCCGGGGCGCGCTGGGGGCGGGTGGTTTTTAACTGTGTGGGCCTGGGAGGCTGAGGTTTCTGAGGGTCTTTGCCGTTCTTTCTCTTTTGCTATTGAGTTGGAGAGAAGGGAGGGTTCTTCCGTATCCCACAAAAGCCATTCTGAGCTGTTAGGTGAAGGGGTGGCCTGCCCTTCCACACCTGTGGGTATATCTCATCAGGTGGGATGAGAGACTGAGAAGAAATAAGACACAGAGACAAAGTATAGAGAAACAACAGTGGGTCCAGGAGACCGGCACTCAGCATACCAAGGACCTGCACCAGCACCAGTCTCTGAGTTCCCTCAGTTTTTATTGATTATTGTTTTCTTTATCTCAGCAAGAGCAATGTGGTAGGAGAGCAGGGTGATGAGGTCAGCAAAAAAAATGTGAGCAATAGAATCTATGTCATAATTAAGTTCAAGGGGAGGTACTATGCCTGGATGTGCACGTAGGCCAGATTTATGTTTCTCTCTGCCCAAACATCTCTGTGGAGTAAAGAATAACAGAGCAGCATTGCTGCCAACATGTCTCGCCTCCTGCCATAGGGTGGTTTTTCTCCCATCTCAGAATTGAACAAATGTACAGTCGGGTTTTATACCGAGACATTCAGTTCCCAGGGGCAGGCAGGAGACAGTGGCCTTCCTCTATCTCAACTGCAAGAGGCTTTCCTCTTTCACTAATCCAGCTCAGCACAGACCCTTTACGGGTGTCGGGCTGGGGGACGGTCAGGTCTTTCTTATCGCACGAGGCCATGTTTCAGACTATCACATGGGGAGAAACCCTGGACAATACCCTGCTTTCCAGGGCAGAGGTCACTGTGGCTTTTCACTGTGCGTTGTGCCCCTGGCTTATTGAGACTAGAGAATGGCAATGACTTTTACCAAGCATACTGCTTGTAAGCATTTTGTTAGCAAGGCACATCCTGCACAGCCCTAGATCCCTTAAAGCTTGGTTCCATACAACACATGTTTTTGTGAGCTCAAGGTTGGAGCAAAGAGGTTGGGGCAAAGTTACAGATGAACAGTATCTCAGGGCAAAGCAATTGTTCAAGATAAGGTCAAAATGGAATTTCTTATGTCTTCCCTTTCTATGTAGACACAGTAACAGTCTTTTCCCTACAATTAGGCACCTGGCTCAGCTTTGGGGTGTTTACATCTATAAAATGTCTTTTGAATAATTTTTATCTTGAATTAATTTCAGAATTTCAGAGTGTTGCAAAACAAGCAAAAATTCCCATGTACAGTTCACCCAGATTTCCTAGGGGTTAATATCTTATTTTACAGAACAGTCAACAAAACCAGGATATTAGCACTACAGGCCTTTCTCTACTCTCACCTATTTCTGTTTTGTAATTTAGGTTCCAAGACAGCATTTAGTTGTCCTGTCTTTCCTTGGAGAAATTTACGTTTTAAACAGCAGCTCTCCTGACTCCCAATCCCCTAGGACCCTTTAGAGTGTCCTGGGGAGCTCCAGGTCTCACACCAAGTTGCTTTTTCTTTGCCAAGTGCCTGGGCCAGTTTAGTTGAGAATGCCCAGTTGGACCTCTGGGCAGCTCGTGACCACCCTCTGTTCCTCCTCCCAGTGCTGCCAGGCTTGGTGAATGGCACCTCTGTGCACCAGCCATAGGGTGCCTGAAATCTAGGAGGCTTCCCCGATCAGCTTTCTCCCCTGCCCTACTCCTTCAACCAATTATCCAGACTTGATGGTTTTACATTTTAAGTCCTTCTTAGGTGTGTCCACTTCTCTCCATAGGCCCCACCCTTTTGCCGTAGCCCTTTTTGTCCATCTCCCTGCATCTGTGTTGGGGCCTGCATACTCAGTTGTCCATACTGCAGCCAGAATAAACTTGTTAACATACACCCTTCATTCTGTTATGCTCTGCCTGTAATTTTTTTTTTTTTTTAAACTTCCCATTGCTCTTATAAAGACAGGCCTCCTTAACAGGGTCTTCTAGTCTCTGCAGGGCTGGTCCAGCCTCTTGTACCCTGTCTCTCGCAGATTCCCTACTCTGGCCTGACTGCTTTGCTTCTCCTGTGCTGTGCCTTTTGCCTGGGGTGCTATTCCTTGCCTGCTGAGGGAATTGTTTCTCTTTCTGCAGCTCTCCATTATTTTATCTTTTCCTCAGGGAGATATTCTCTGACCTCCCTGACTAGATCAGTTTCCATTTTACGGGTTCTGATAAACACCTCCTTTCCTTCTTAGCCCTGTCATAGTTACAATTTTGTGCATATATGCCTGGCACCCAGTAGATACTTCAGATGTCTTCCAAACGAATGAAAAAGTGATAGTGTGGCTGCCTAACAGCCTCTATCTAGACATTATCCCCTTCGTGGGCTTGCTTGGTATTTAGGGGCACTGGCTACCCATGTCCCCTTCCTCTGTTGGTTGTCTCAGGCAGGGCAAGAAAGATGGAGGAGCCACATGTGAGGGGATGGAGGGCCTGGGGAGCACAGTCTACAGACTCCTGAAAGGTAGAATGAATGGGTTTTGCTGAGCTTCTTACGTATGCATCCCCCTCTGACCTGGTTGAGTCCACTGTATTGGATTCTTCACTGACAGATATTTCCTATGCATGGTTTTAGAGACTCTTTTAGGAGTATATTTTAGTTAGGGTCAAGCATATATCAAGAGCTTCTGGTTCTTTTCTAAATAGTTGTCTCAAAGCCAAATAGTAAAGATGAAAATGAAAGTCTGCAGCAGGTTGAGATGGACGGGGTGCCCTAGAGTGTGGCCATTTGGCTCTGTGGCATGATTAATTTGGTTCAGCGAGTATTTATTGAGGGCCTACTGCATGCCAGATGCCATGTTGCCTTCTGGGGATACAGAGGTGGGTCGATCTGAAGATGGATTATTAATTTCAGTCTATTGTGGTGAAAGCTGTGATAAGAGGAAGACTTGATTGGAAGCTTGATGGATGAGAAAGACATTGCAGGGGATCCCATAGGCAGGGAATAGCACCCCAGGCAAAAGGCACAGCACACAAGAAGAAAGCAAAGCAGTCAGGCCAGAGTAGGGAACCTGAGGGAGACAGGATACAAGAGACTGGACCAGCCCTCAGGAGTGGTCTGAACCTAGAGGCAGAACTGGGTGGGGATAAGGCTGGGGACCAGGCTGTGAATGGCTTTGATTTTATTTCAGAGCTTGGTTGGATTGTGACCCAGGGCAAGTTGTTGGTAGGCTGTGAAGATGGGCTCATGCCCTAATGGCTGGAGGCTGTCAGTCTGGATGTTAGCAAGTGGATGGGGCCAGCCTAAGGCACAGTGGAGGAAAAGGTGGTAAACTGCTGAGAGGTGGAGCAACTGTGAAATGGTAACACAAGTCAGGCTTCTTGACCCAAATCTGGCTGGACCTGGGGAAGAAGTCAGACTGTTTGAGTTTTATCAGTCATACTGACGCATCCTTAAACATAATTTCTGCAGCAAAATGTATGGATATTTGTAGTAACAGAATTAGACATTATGAAGAGCCTCAAGTCAGTCCAGGTTTTGCTGCCAAAGAGTTTGTTGCAAAGTTTTGAAAGAAAGTTCAGTTTTTAAAACATATTTGGCTTTTGGAATTGCAGGTGAGGGGTTGTGGACCTGAAATTATAGTTAACACTTGGGAATCCAGGCCTGTTGTGTCTGCTTTACACACATTGACTCTTATTGTTTTCACAGTGCAATGAGGGTAGGTACCATGATGATCCCATTTTACGCATGAAAGACAAGGGCGCCAGGAAGTCTCTTTGGTAAGTGACTTTCCAAAATCACACAGCTCGTCACGGGTGGCCCCATAGTACACACTTTTCCTGGGCTGCAGACTTGTGAAGGGTCAGGAGAGATTGAGGGACTGAGGTCTTTCTTTCGCACCTCACGCACCTGGCATCTGCCTGTAGCAAGCCCGCCTTCGTGCCAAGAAGCTCAGAGCAGAAGGGGAGCTGGAGCCCCGCAGACATCACAGTCACACTCTTGGATTTACTGAAGGCCCATGGGGACTCATGTCTGTGATTACTGGAGCTTATGATCTAATCAGGGGATGAGCTTTTCTCACAAGCCATAGAGGAATTTAAGTGTGATGTCATGTGGACCAGAGGTGGTCAGAGGCCCTGTGTATGGATAAGTTGGGATGCGGGCTGGCTGGGCTTTGAAGAAATTCAGGTGAACAATTTTATAAGGATTTTATACAGAGATTCTGTATAAGGGACACAGATTGTCACATGTGGAGATGACCTAATTTTCTTCTTTTAGCTGTGCAAGATGTATGTGTTCTGGAACATCACAGACAAACATCTTTAGCTTGCAACTCCCTCATCACGGCAGAGCAGCATTCCCATCAGGCACTGGCAGGGTCAGCTGGAGAGTATTTGTTCAGGTGTTTCTTTGCAAATGTCCCTGTGCCTGTGTGTGTTTGTGTGAGTGTGTAAAATATACATACCAAAATACATAAAATGCACAGGAACAGTTTAAAGAATAATGAACAACTCTGAATATCCTACTCAGTTTAAGAAATTGAACCTTATGAAAACTTTATTTTTTATTTCCATGTTTTTGGGGAATAGCTGGTATTTGGTTACATGATTTTTTTTTTTTTTTTTTTTTGAGACAGAGTCTCTCTGTTGCCCAGGCTGGAGTGCAGTGGTGCGATCTTGGCTCACTGCAAGCTCCGCCTCCTGGGTTCACGCCATTCTCCTGCCTCAGCCTCCCGAGTAGCTGGGACTACAGGCACAGCTTGCTGATACCATTTTCTGTTTTCTTGATAGTGGCCAGCGTAATGGGTGTAATGTGATATCTCATGGTTTTGATTTGTATTTCCCTTATGACTTTTAAAACTTAGGTAGTTTAGTTTTTATTCCTATTTGTTGTATTTGGTTCTTTTTAAGTGTGCTTGACCTTTTTTTTTTCATTTCAGATTTTATGTTTCTTGTTCATATTGTTTCTTACAATGTATTAAACATATATATTTTGTATTGTATGATAATTATGACATCTGTAGTCTGTGGGTCTGATTATGCTGTCCGTTGTTTCTGCTGACTCCCATTCATGGTACTTTATTTCCTTGTTTACTTTATTATTTCCTTGTTTATGACTTTTTTTTTTCAGAATGTGAATTCATCTTTGGAACTGTTATCAGTGGAGCTCTTCAATGTTTTTGTTGGGGATATAGTCCTCCAGAGAGGTTTTATCTGTTTTCACTATTCCTGGGGAAGCACTGCTAATGAAGGGCACTTTGGGTTAAAATTTTAACCTGAGGTTATTGAGGCCATTAAGCAGTATCCATTGGCCTCATAAACCTTCATAGTTACAAGTTCTTAGGAGACACTCCGTCCCTGACTTATCCAGTGGTATGGTTAACTCAAGCATGTTTATTTTCTGGCCTCTTCTTCAGAGTTGGGTTACTTTTCATTTATCCTTGTCTCTTGGGTGCAGCCCTTTGGTAGGCCCTTTGTGCAGGCCTATTTTCCTAGCCCTTTGTGCTGGCCTGCCTTTAGTTTCCTCTAGTGTTTATACTCCATTTAGTTCAGAATAGGAGGCTTAATGGCACCACAATTCATGAGAACTCCTCAGAGTGAAAGCTAGCTGAAGACTCCCTTGCTCCTTAGGGCTCCCAGATTGATTTTGCTTTTTGACCCAGTGAGATTCCATATTTTCTTGTCAGCTCAGTGCAGCACTTAAAATTTTATCCAGCTCTTTAAGTTTTCATCAGGAGAGTTTTTTTGGGATCTGTGGTCTGCCATACTGCTGGAAATGGAATATAGGCATCTCATTTGATGGGTGTCTTTTCTACTTCCCCTTACTCCTGAGAGCCACCTTGAGGCAGGCGCGAGGGGCCCATAGGAGTGGAGGCCACTGATTGCAGGAGCTACATTTTCTCTTATCTTCTGTGTCTGCAGAACCTAGGCCAGGATCCACCCCACAGGACATGCCAGCCACTGTTACTGCCTGACCACAAAAGCTTGAGAGTGAACCTACAGAGGCTAGAAATTGGGTAGCTGGGCAGAGGAAGATAGAATAACATCAGGAGGATAATATATTTGTCATCCTTTCTGGAGGGCTAGAGGGGCATAGGAGGTGTGTTGGAGCAAGATTGATTGTATGTACGTGCACGCATAACTCTTAGAATTGGCTGCAAAGGGGCAGATGGAGTCAGAGTTTGCTGAGTTTGGTTTGCTTTTATGGGTTCGTAGGTAGACGATTCGGTGAACTTCCTGGCAGGCTGGCAGGGTAGAAGTTCATTGGAGAGGTTGGGCTTAAAAGCTGCCTGAGGTAGCACGGGGAGTCTCTGGGATTAGTCCTTTGGTAAGGGCTCTTGCCACGCAACGTTGAAGTTGTATTTTCAGGTTACCAGGACAACCAGTTGATGATGGGGTCATTTGGGCCATGGTTTGCGTGTAGGGTACTAACCAACTCCTAACACTCTTTTTCCTGGCCACATAGCATTTTCACTTTATCACTGTCTGTGTACCTTGTGGTTTGGGAGCTGTTGGTTGGCCCCTGAGAACAGCCCACTGAGCATCCATTCACCTCCTTCTGGTGGATAAAGGAGAAAAGGCTGGAGGCATGAGTGTTCCCCTGCGCTGTCCCTGTTAGGGGAGGAAATGGACTCGAGGAACTACTTTACTGAGTATTTTTGCATTCAAGGCCCTGGGTTCTGTAGTCGAGTCTTAAGGATAGGGGCAAGTGACCCTTTGGTGATACCTGTCTGGAATGGGCTCAGCTAGGCGATAGCAGAGGGGGCAGAGGCCTGGTGTGTCTAATATATTAAAGAAGATTAGGAAGCAGACCTGGAGAAGATTAGGAAGATGATGCTGAGAGTTTTATTTTAGCCTTCAGGAGAGGCCTTTGGATTCTCATAGAAAAAAAAAAAATTCTCAAGGCCTCTCCTGAGGGTTCTGGCCCAGCTCCTGTGTCTGCTGGACCCTGTAGCAAGCACTGTGTGTATATATAATGTAGATCAGACCCAGCTACTATGTAAGTGTTGTATATACAGTTGTGATTAGGCTCAGCCTCCCTCTGAGTGTGCTTTGGTATACAGTGGAGATCAGACCCAGACCAGAGCAGATAGTATTCATGAAATGGTCTCACAAACAACAAAAGGAGACTGGTCTGTGAAGGGCGTGCTCTGAGTAGCTCACAAAGGGGGCCTTGGCTCAGTTATCAAGAATTGGTCAGAAGCAGTGTGACTGAGCTGACTTAGGGCCAAGTGGGGCTTCATTTGGTGGGGGTGAGATAGGAATTACAACGAATTTTAGACAAGTAAGGCCACATTCACCTGAAGAGTGTTGGCACTTGTTCTTTGTATTTGGCACTGTTCTAGAAGGGTTACATATGCATATGTCAAGCAACCATGAATGCGATAGCTACAGATACAAAAGGACCTATGTGTGTTGCATTGATGATGACGTATCACAAACATTGATACTATTGGTGACGTAGTTTTTCAAAATGGTCAACAAGTTTTGGTAAACTTCTGATAAAAAGATTTTCATTTTCTCTACTATTAGTATGTTTGCTATACTATATTAAAATTGTGCAAAAGATGTTTTATCTTTATATAAATCTGAGTTTGGTTCTAAGCCCAAGTTAAATCATTGCATATAGGTTTTGGCAGGACAGATGGAAGTTGTGAGGGTATGAGACAGGTTTGGTTGTGGACTGACCCACACATTGTGGGACTGCTGTAACCCTTTCCACCCCTTCTGCCATTGTGACAACCAACCTTCTCCCCCAACAAATTTTAAAGCACCTTCTGGGTCCTCTGCTTCCTCTCTCCACTAACTGCTGCTGTTCTGGGTGCAGCAGGGAGACAGAGAAGGATATGATGCCAGGTGGGAGAGCTACTGGAGATGCGCAGAGAGGGGTTGTTGGTCTGTTCTTGCGGTTGTAAAAGTGGCCCAGAGTGAGTTGTCCAGGGAAATTAAAATGCATAGAAAATTTAATATCTTAAAATGAGAAGTTAACTTGAATCAGCTGTCCAGGTGGCTTGCCAGCAGTCATCACCATTTTAAAAATATTGGCATGGGGTCCCTGTGGTGCTGAGATATTTCCATAGGCTGAATCCTTGTGGAAACTCCCATCATCATTGTGTGCACGTGCAAATCCCCCTACTCCTATAATTAATTTCTGTGAGCTCTGGATAAACAAGGGTGCCTCCTGACTTCTGTTTGCATTTCCTCCCAGCATTACTGCATTTTATCAGTTTATTGACAGGGTCAGGGTTACTGGTTTTCCATTAAATTATTCAAGCGTGACTGTCTAATCTCCTGGAAAATTAAGTAGATGCCCTTGGACACTAACATTTTCCAAATCTGTTGTGATTTTGTTCTGCATCGCTGGGCAAGTCACTTCTTTCCATGCCTCAGTTTCCTCAATGGTTAAATGGGGGTTATTACAACCTCAAGAAGTTATGAAAGGAATGAAATGCATTGACATTGGTAAAAATACTTGAAACAGTACTCTGCACTTAAGTGCTCACTTGCTAAAAGGGTTTCTAATGTCTTTACTCCAAAATATTTCTTTTTTTTTTTTTTTTTTTTTTTTGAGACGGAGTTTCACTCTTGTTGCCCAGGCTGGAGTGCAATGGCATGATCTCGGCTCACCGCAACCTCTGCCTCCCAGGTTCAAGCGATTCTCCTGCCTCAGCCTCCCTAGTAGCTGGGATTACAGACATGTGCCACCACACCCGGCTAATTTTGTATTTTTAGTAGAGACGGTGTTTCTCCATGTTGGTCAGGCTGGTCTCAAACTCCCGACCTCAGGTGATCTGCCCGCTTCGGCCTCCCAGAGTGCTGGGATTACAGGCCTGAGCCACTGCGCCCGGCCCTACTCCAAAATATTTCAAACATACAGAAAATACAGAGAAAAATATATCAACATCCATGTCCCCACCTCCCAGATTTAACACATATTGCCATATTTGATTCAGATTTTTTAAAAATATGGAACACTTACGAATTTGCATGTCATCTTTGTGGACAGGCTATGCTAATCTTCTCAGTACTGGTCCAATTTTAGTATATGTGCTGCCGAAGTGAGCAGTTTTTTTTTTTTTTTTTTTTTTTTTTTTGAGATGGAGTTTCACTCTTGTTGCCCAGGCTGGAGTGTAATGGCGCGATCTTGGCTCACTGCAACCTCACCTCCTGGGTTCCAGCGATTCTCCTGCCTCAGCCTCCTGGGTAGCTGGGATTACAGGCATGTGCCACCACGCCTGGCTAATTTTGTAGTTTTAGTAGACACGGGGTTTCTCCATGTTGGTCAGGCTGGTCTCGAACTCTCGACCTCAGGTAATCTGCCCGCCTTGGCCTCCCAAAGTGCTGGGATTACAGGCATGAGCTACCGCGCCCGGCCAGAGCACTCAGATTTTATAAAAAGAACTAACTGATCTGGTTGGCCTTCCTCTCCCCACCACCCCATCTCATCTTCCACTTCCTCACTCCAGTTTCCCTCCCTCCCCTGTGGGTACCCTTTCTGTGAAAAGCTAGCGTGTAGCCTTCCACTTCTGGCTTTATACTCCTACCCTGCACATAGTATCTGCTGAGAACACAGGGAATTTCTTGTGGGTATTTATAGTTACGTAAGTGGTGTTCTACACGTTATCTCTGCAGCTTTGTTTCATTAAGTGTTGTTTTCAGGATCTGTATGCTGTCTACGTAGTTGATTTTTTTAAACTTCTAATTAATATAGTTATATTCATTTCCCAGTTGGTAGTCTTTTAGGTTTTTCTGATGTTTAGCTGTTATGGACAGTGCAGCAGGATGTTCTACTGGCATCTATTAGTAGAAGCCAGGGGTGCCGTTAAACATCCTAGAATGCAGTGGAAAGCCCCCTGCCACCCCACAAACAGACTCATCTAGCCCCAAATGTCATCTACTTTAGAATGTATTTTGGTGGGAGTTGTGAGATGAAGGAGTTTGTTCTTTTCCCTCTGAATAACCAGTCGACCTAGACACTATTAAGGTAGTGAATCTTAAGTCAGATATATTTTTCCCTTAAATGGTAGAAAAGATCCTGTTGCCTTGCTTCTTAAGATACGATTTTTTTTTAAATTGACTTTTCTTGTCTTACAGGTTCTTAGACTCTGTGAGTAAAGATAGTTTCGTCTTCCCAGTTCATCATGGCTTCAACATCCAGGTAGGAGTGCCGTTTGATCAAATGTTTTATTGAAGAATTTATTCCCCTATGTTTTTGAAAGGCCAAGTCCATGACATTTTTAGCTCTTGGCCTCAGTATAAGAGTTGGTGTCCAGGAAGTATAAAGGAAGAAGGGCGAGGAGATGGGAGAAGAATGGGAAAAATGGGAAAAGGCTGACGGTTGTGTATGGGTGTGGTCATGTAGCACTAATGTTTTTTTTTTTTTTTTTCCCATAATGCTTTATTAATTACATATTTTCAAAGGAATGGTGTCTTAAGGTCCCAGAATCCACCAGAGTGTTCACAAAAACATCGTAAACTATCCCTTGAACGGTAGTTAAAAATCAGGTCATGATAGAGCTGCCTTACATACCTACCCCTTCCTGAGGTGAAAACCTCACATATTTGCCAAATGGCAGACAGCTTACCTGGATTAAGGTTCACAATTTAAAATAGAATATTAGAAAAAGAGGCTGAAGTGACTTACCTATTGTTAAGGCTGGCTGTTGTTGTACACACTCCAGATTTTATGTATGCATGTTAATTAAGTAATGAGAACCCCAGGGCAACATTTAGTATAAATGTTTGAACATTTTTCCCATTAGAACAGTGAGCATCATGTTTCCCCATATAACGGCTGACACAGACAACCAAATTCCTTCAGACCTTTTCAACACTTGTTTGGAAGGTAGATTGCTTCCTTTTGAGTTCTTTACATTTATGGCTCAGTGTCTGCGTTCATTTTTCTGGGGGAATGCTTCCATAAATTTCATAGCTATTGCTATAATCTCTCTAGTGATTAATCTCTGAAAAGTTTAATGAACTGTCTAAAGAGGGTGATTTTCTACTTGGGCCTGGTAAGACACTTTTTTTTTTTTTTTTTTGACTGGTAGATTCTTATTTTATTTCAAGATCCTCAATACTTTTTTTTTTTTTTATTATATTTTAGGGTTTTAGGGTACATGTGCACAATGTGCAGGTTTGTTACATATGTATCCATGTGCCATGTTGATTTCCTGCACCCATTAACTCGTCATTTAGCATTAGGTGTATCTCCTAATGCTGTCCCTCCCCCCTCCCCCCACCCCACAACAGTCCCCGGAGTGTGATGTTCCCCTTCCTGTGTCCATGAGTTCTCATTGTTCAGTTCCCACCTATGAGTGAGAACATGCGGTGTTTGGTTTTTTGTCCTTGCGATAGTTTACTGAGAATGATGTTTTCCAGTTTCATCCATGTCCCTACAAAGGACACGAACTCATCATTTGTTATGGCTGCATAGTATTCCATGGTGTATATGTGCCACATTTTCTTAATCCAGTCTATCGTTGTTGGACATTTGGGTTGGTTCCAACTCTTTGCTATTGTGAATAGTGCTGCAATAAACATACGTGTGCATGTGTCTTTATAGCAGCATGATTTATAGTCCTTTGGGTATATGCCCAGTAATGGGATGGCTGGGTCAAATGGTATTTCTAGTTCGAGATCCCTGAGGAATCGCCACACTGACTTCCACAATGGTTGAACTAGTTTACAGTCCCACCAACAGTGTAAAAGTGTTCCTGTTTCTCCACATCCTCTCCAGCACCTATTGTTTCCTGATTTTTTAATGATGGCCATTCTAACTGGTGTGAGATGGTATCTCACTGTGGTTTTGATTTGCATTTCTCTGATGGCCAGTGATGATGAGCATTTCTTCATGTGTTTTTTGGCTGCATAAATGTCTTCTTTTGAGAAGTGTCTGTTCATGTCCTCTGCCCACTTTTTGATGGGATTGTTTGTTTTTTTCTTGTAAATTTGTTTGAGTTCATTGTAGATTCTGGATATTAGCCCTTTGTCAGATGAGTAGGTTGCAAAAATTTTCTCCCATTCTGTAGGTTGCGTGTTCACTCTGATGATAGTTTCTTTTGCTGTGCAGAAGCTCTTTAGTTTAATGAGATCCCATTTGTCGATTTTTGCTTTTGTTGCCATTGCTTTTGGTGTTTTAGACATGAAGTCCTTGCCCATGCCTATGTCCTGAATGGTATTGCCTAGGTTTTCTTGTAGGATTTTAATGGTTTTAGGTCTAACATATAAGTCTTTAATCCATCTTGAATTAATTTTTGTATAAGGTGTAAGGAAGGGATCCAGTTTCAGCTTTCTATATATGGTTAGCCAGTTTTCCCAGCACCATTTATTAAATAGAGAATCCTTTCCCCATTTCTTGTTTTTGTCAGGTTTGTCAAAGATCAGATAGTTGTAGCTATGCGGCGTCATTTCTGAGGGCTCTGTTCTGTTCCATTGATCTATGTCTCTGTTGTGGTACCAGTACCATGCTGTTTTGGTTACTGTAGCCTTGTAGTATAGTTTAAAGTCAGGTAGCGTGATGCCTCCAGCTTTGTTCTTTTGGCTTAGGATTGACTTGGCGATGCGGGCTCTTTTTTGGTTCCATATGAACTTTAAAGTAGTTTTTTCCAATTCTGTGAAGAAAGTCATTGGTAGCTTGATGGGGATGGCATTGAATCTATAAATGACCTTGGGCAGTATGGCCATTTTCACGATATTGATTCTTCCAACCCATGAGCATGGAATGTTCTTCCATTTGTTTGTATCCTCTTTTATTTCATTGAGCAGTGGTTTTTAGTTCTCCTTGAAGAGGTCCTTCACATCCCTTGTAAGTTGGATTCCTAGGTATTTTATTCTCTTTGAAGCAATTGTGAATGGGAGTTCACTCATGATTTGGCTCTCTGTTTGTCTGTTATTGGTGTACAAGAATGCTTGTGATTTTTGTACATTAATTTTGTATCCTGAGACTTTGCTGAAGTTGCTAATCAGCTTAAGGAGATTTGGGGCTGAGACAATGGGGTTTTCTAGATATACAATCATGTCATCTGCAAACAGGGACAATTTGACTTCCTCTTTTCCTAGTTGAATACCCTTTATTTCCTTCTCCTGCCTGATTGCTCTGGCCAGAACTTCCAGCACTATGTTGAATAGGAGCGGTGAGAGAGGGCATCCCTGTCTTGTGCCAGTTTTCAGAGGGAATGCTTCCAGTTTTTGCCCATTCAGTATGATATTGGCTGTGGGTTTGTCATAGATAGCTCTTATTATCTTGAGATACGTCCCATCAATACCTAACTTATTGAGAGTTTTTAGCATGAAGGGTTGTTGAATTTTGTCAAAGGCCTTTTCTGCATCTATTGAGATAATCATGTGGTTTTTGTCTTTGGTTCTGTTTATATGCTGGATTACATTTATTGATTTGCATATGTTGAACCAGCCTTGCATCCCAGGGATGAAGCCCACTTGATCATGGTGGATAAGCTTTTTGATGTGCTGCTGGATTCGGTTTGCCAGTATTTTATTGAGGATTTTTGCATCAATGTTCATCAAGGATATTGGTCTGAAATTCTCTTTTTTGGTTATGTCTCTGCCAGGTTTTGGTATCAGGACGATGCTGGCTTCATAAAATGTGTTAGGGAGGATTCCCTCTTTTTCTATCGATTGGAATAGTTTCAGAAGGAATGGTACCAGTTCCTCCTTGTACCTCTGGTAGAATTCAGCTGTGAATCCGTCAGGTCCTGAGCTCTTTTTGGTTGGTAAGCTATTGATTATTGCCACAATTTCAGAACCTGTTATTGGTCTATTCAGAGATTCAACTTCTTCCTGGTTTAGTCTTGGGAGGGTGTATTTGTCAAGGAATTTATCCATTTCTTCTAGATTTTCTAGTTTATTTGCATAGAGGTGTTTGTAGTATTCTCTGATGGTAGATTGTATTTCTGTGGGATCGGTGGTGATATCCCCTTTTTCGTTTTTTATTGCATCTATTTGATTCTTCTCTCTTTTCTTCTTTATTAGTCTTGCTAGCGGTCCATCAATTTTGTTGATCTTTTCAAAAAACCAGCTCCTGGATTCATTAATTTTTTGAAAGGTTTTTTGTGTCTCTATTTCCTTCAGTTCTGCTCTGATTTTAGTTATTTCTAGCCTTCTGCTAGCTTTTGAATGTGTTTGCTCTTGCTTTTCTAGTTCTTTTAATTGTGATGTTAGGGTGTCAATTTGGGATCTTTCCTGCTTTCTCTTCTGGGCATTTAGTGCTATGAATTTCCCTCTACACACTGCTTTGAATGTGTCCCAGAGATTCTGGTATGTTGTATCTTTGTTCTCGTTGGTTTCAAAGAACATCTTTATTTCTGCCTTCATTTCATTATGTACCCAATAGTCATTCAGGAGCAGGTTGTTCAGTTTCCATGTAGTTGAGCGGTTTTGAGTGAATTTCTTAATCCTGAGTTCTAGTTTGATTGCACTGTGGTCTGAGAGACAGTTTGTTATAATTTCTGTTCTTTTACATTTGCTGAGGAGAGCTTTACTTCCAACTATGTGGTCAATTTTGGAATAGGTGTGGTGTGGTGCTGAAAAAAATGTATATTCTGTTGACTTGGGGTGGAGAGTTCTGTAGATGTCTATTAGGTCCACTTTATGTAGAGCTGAGTTCAATTCCTGGATATCCTTGTTAACTTTCTGTCTCGTTGATCTGTCTAATGTTGACAGTGGGGTGTTAAAATCTCCCATTATTATTGTGTGGGAGTTTAAGTCCCTTTGTAGGTCACTGAGGACTTGCTTTATGAATCTGGGTGCTCCTGTGTTGGGTGCATATATATTTAGGATAGTTAGCTCTTCTTGTTGAATTGATCCCTTTACCATTATGTAATGGCCTTCTTTGTCTCTTTTGATCTTTGTTGGTTTAAAGTCTATTTTATCAGAGACTAGGATTGCAACCCCTGCCTTTTTTTTGTTTTCCAGTTGCTTGATAGATCTTCCTCCATCCCTTTATTTTGAGTCTATGTGTGTCTCTGCACGTGAGATGGGTTTCCTGAATACAGCACACTGATGGGTCCTGACTCCTTATCCAGTTTGCCAGTCTGTGTCTTTTGATTGGAGCATTTAGCCCATTTACATTTAACGTTAATATTGTTATGTGTGAATCTGATCCTGTCATTATGATGTTAGTTGGTTATTTTGCTCGTTAGTTGCTATTGTTTCTTCCTAGCCTCGATGGTCTTTACAATTTGGCATGTTTTTGCAGTGGCTGGTACCGGTTGTTCCTTTCCATGTTTAGTGCTTCCTTCAGGAGCTCTTTTAGGGCAGGCCTGGTGGTGACAAAATCACTCAGCGTTTGCTTGTCTGTAAAGTATTTTATTTCTCCTTCACTTATGAAGCTTAGTTTGGCGGGATAGCAAATTCTGGGTTGAAAATTCTTTTCTTTAAGAATGTTGAATATCGGCCCCCACTCTCTTCTGGCTTGTAGAGTTTCTGCTGAGAGATCAGCTGTTAGTCTGATGGGCTTCCCTTTGTGGGTAACCCGACCTTTCTCTCTGGCTGCCCTTAACATTTTTTCCTTCATTTCAACTTTGGTGAATCTGACAATTATGTGTCTTGGAGTTGCCCTTCTCGAGGAGTATCTTTGTGGCATTCTCTGTATTTCCTGAATCTGAATGCTGGCCTGCCTTGCTAGATTAGGGAAGTTCTCCTGGATAATATCTTGCAGAGTGTTTTCCAACTTGGTTCCATTCTCCCCATCATTTTCAGGTACACCAATCAGACGTAGGTTTGGTCTTTTCACATAGTCCCAAATTTCTCGGAGGCTTTGTTCATTTCTTTTTATTCTTTTTTCTCTAAACTTCCCTTCTCTCTTCATTTCATTCATTTCATCTTCCATCAGCGATACCCTTTCTTCCAGTTGATCGCATCTGCTACTGAGGCTTCTGCAATCTTCGCGTAGTTCTCGAAACTTGGCTTTCAGCTCCATCAGCTCCTTTAAGCCCTTCTCTCCATTAGTTATTCTAGTTATCCATTCTTCTAATATTTTTTCAAAGTTTTTAACTTCTTTGCTATTGTTTTGAATTTCCTCTCGTAGCTCAGAGTAGTTTGATCGTCTGAAGCCTTCTTCTCTCAACTCATCAAAGTCATCCTCCATCCAGCTTTGTTCCATTGCTGGTGAGGAACTGCGTTCCTTTGGAGGAGGAGAGGTGCTCTGTTTTTTAGAGTTTCCATTTTTTTTGTTTTGTTTTTTCCCCATCTTTGTGGTTTTATCTACTTTTTGTCTTTGATGATGGTGATGTACAGATGGGTTTTTGGTGTGGATGTCCTTTCTGTTTGTTAGTTTTCCTTCTACCAGACAGGACCTTCAGCTGCAGGTTTGTTGGAGTTTACTAGAGGTCCACTCCAGACCCTGTTTGGCTGGGTGTCAGCAGTGGTGGCTGCAGAACAGCGGATTTTCGTGAGACCACAAATTCAGCTGTCTGATAGTTCGTCTGCAAGTTTTGTCTCAGAGGAGTACCCGGTTGAATGAGGTGTCAGTCTGTCCCTACTGGGGGGGTGCCTGCCAGTTAGGCTGCTCAGGGGTGAGGGACCCACTTTAGGAGGCAGTCTGTCCGTTCTCAGATCTCCAGCTGCATGCTGGGAGAACCACTACTCTCTTCAAAGCTGTCAGTCAGACAGGGACCTTTAAGTCTGTGGAGGTTCTTGCTGAGTTTTTGTTTGTCTGTGCCCTGCCCCCAGAGGTGGAGCCTATAGAGGCAGGCAGGCCTCCTTGAGCTGTGGTGGGCTCCACCCAGTTCGAGCTTCCTGGCTGCTTTGTTTACCTGAGCAAGCCTGGGCAATGGCGGGCGCCCCTCCCCCAGCCTCGCTGCCGCCTTGCAGCTTGATCTCAGACTGCTGTGCTAGCAATCAGCGAGACTCCGTGGGCACAGGACCCTCCGAGCCAGGTGCGGGACACAATCTCCTAGTGTGCCGTTTTCCAGGCCCGTTGGAAAAGCGCAGTATTGGGGTGGGACTGACCCGATATTCCAGGTGCCGTCTGTTTCCCCTTTCTTTGACTAGGAAAGGGAACTCCCTGGCCGCTTGCGCTTCCCGAGTGAGGTAATGCCTCGCCCTGCTTCGGCTCGCGCACAGTGCGCTTCACCGACTGTCCTGCACCCACTGTTAGGCACTCCGTAGTGAGATGAAACCGGTACCTCAAGCAGAAATGCAGAAATCATCCGTCTTCTGTGTCGCTGGGGCTGGGAGCTGGAGACCGGAGCTGTTTCTATTCGGCCATCTTGCAGCACTAATGTTTACACTCGATAGAAAACCATGACTTCACTTTCCTCATCTTTCAAGATAAAGACACCAGATGGTTACTCCTGGGGCCACCTCAGTCCCTGCACGCTTTCTCATGCCTGGAGTTTGAACAGGCATGTGCAGAAGTTGTTTGAGGGTCTGGGGGTGAGCAGGAGCTTGGGCAGTCAAACCTGGTAGAGACCTTGAGCTTGCAGCCCTGGATCTGCCCCTGTGAACTGGGTGAGGACAGGTCAGGAAAGCGTGAAGATGGCTGCTGTTCCCTGAGAACCTTACTCCAAGGCCCATGAGAAGGGCTTTTAATTTCCTTTCCCTTCAAACTGGTCTCTTTTCCTGGCCCATGCAGAGCTTGGATGAGTGAATACCTCACCTCCCTGGAGGTCAGCATGGCAGCTGACAGTCAAATCTCCAGGACGTGAGGTTGGAGTGGATTTCTAAAGCAGCCTGATCTCCAAAGTCCATGGGCAGGTCTGCACTGATGTAGCCTCTGTGGGAAATCCTGTATCCTTCTTCTGGGGTGGAGGGTCCTCACGTAGAGGTTGGAGCCTGCAAAGGGGCACAGCGAAGCTGCAGGGACCTCTGTGCCTACCCTCCCTGCTGAGTCCATTCTCACAGCCAGGGTGATGTGTTTGCAGCCTAGATGTGACTCCTCACTACCCTGTTCCATGGTTCACTCCCACCCCTGGGGCTACCTATGGCAGCTGAACACCGGAAGTCCTGGCCAGGGCCTGTGGAGTCCTGTGGGGCCTGGTTCTCTCTGGCTCTGCTCTGCTGTCTTGTCCTCATTGCACCTGCAGCCTCGCTGATCTCCTTGCTGTTCCGCAGATGTCGAATCTCTTCAGTGTCAGGGCCTTGTGCCTGTGGTTCTTTCTCTGCCTGGGACATCTTGTCTCCAGCTGTCTGCAGGGCTCATTTCTCTCACCTCCTTCAGGCCTCCCACCCTGTGAGCCTTCTCTCACCATTCTGTCCAAAATAGCAGCCCTAGCTCTACCTCTTTGTTGCATTCTGTCCCTTATCTGGATGGCATTCATTGCTACCTGACACCATCCTGCATAGCTACTTGTCTGTTGACTTGTTGTCTGACTCCTCCAATTAGAACTAAAGTGCTGTGCAGGTTGGGAGCGGAGTTTACCCATCGCCAGCCCCTGGGCAGCACCTGCTCACTGTCTGTGCTCAAATGCAAGTACAGAGAGTCTCCCACTTAGCGTGGTTCAACTTAAGATGGTGTAAAAGCTAGATGCATTCTGTAGAAACTGTACTTTCAGTACCCATACTGTCACTCTGTTTTTCACTTTCAGTCCAGTAGTCAATAAATTATATGAGCTCTTTAATACTTTATTATAAAATAGGCTTTGTGTTAGATGACTTTTTTCCCAACTATAGGCTAACGTAAATGTTCTGAGCACGTTTAAGGTAGGCTAGGCTAAACTATGATGTTTGGTAGGTTAGGTGTATTAAATGCATTTTCAACTTATGACATTTTTAACTCATGATGGGTTTATTGGGATGTAACCTGATTGTAAGTCGAGGAGCACCTGTATCACTCACCATCCATTTGGTTCGTATGTCCACAGGGCCAGAGAGTGTCAGGAGTTTCCATGTTTTCCAAATTGATTTGGCTTCTGAATTGCAGTTAGCATACAGTAGGATAGCCGCACGGGAGCTATCTGAAAATCCAAATCTGCTCAGTTCTTGAATTTGGGTAGTGAGAGTTCAAGTAGGGAGAGTTTGAGAATTTGGGGAATGAGGGAAACTTCTATTTGTCAATAAGAGAGGGAAGGTATAGTAAGACAAATGTAATTGCAGAGCTCCTAGGGCCATTGAGTCTGAGGGGACAGGAGTGGGTGTCACTCCAGCTGACCAGGGCTCCCTGTTGCCAGTTTCTTTTATCTGGGGTGATGACAGCAGCATCTGGATTCATCACTAAAGGGGATCCTCTGTTTTAGAGCACATTATTTAAGAAGGAAAGGAAGTAGGTAAGACCTCTTTTTCTGTCTCCCATTGTTAAAATACTTCTGCACTTAAAAGCATAATCTGTGGGCCGGGTGCCATGGCTTACGCCTGTAATCCCAGCACTTTGGGAGGCTGAGGCAGGTGGATCACGAGGTCATGAGATCAAGACCATCCTAACACGGTGAAACCCCATCTTTACTAAAAATATAAAAAAATTAGCCGGGAATGGTGACACGCACCTGTAGTCCCAGGTACTCGGGAGGCTGAGGCAGGAGAATCGCTTGAATCCAGGAGGTAGAGGTTGCAGTGAGTTGAGATCGTGCCACTGCACTCCAGCCTGGGTGACAGAGCATGACTCCGTCTAAAAAAAAAAAAAAAATTATAATAAAAAGCAGAATCTGTGTTTAGCTGGAAAATTTACTTACTAAATGCTGTACCTTGTGGTGCCAGATCTGTGAAGCCATTCAAGTGAAAGTGTTTTATAGCGGAAGCACCCTCCTCTTTTCTGCTGAACCATTGGCTTTCTGGCATGGCCTCTTCCTGATTCTGTTTCCTGTCATAACAGAGATGTCATTGCTGGGAGAGGTCTCCACTCAAAGGTGAAGTCTGCAAAGCTGCTCGAGGTTCTGAATGCTATGGAGGAGGAAGAGTCCAACAACAACAGGGAAGAGATTTTCATTGCACCTCCCGACAATGCTGCGGGGGAATTCACTGATGAGGACTCAGGTGATGAAGACAGCCAGCGAGGTGCTCACCTACCTGGCAGTGTGCTGCATGCTTCAGTCCTGTGTGAGGACTCTGGCACCGGGGAGGATAATGACGACCTGGAGCTGCAGCCAGCCAAGAAGAGGCGGAAAGCAGTTGTGAAACCTCAGCGCATTTGGACCAAAAGAGATATTCGTCCAGACTTTGGCAGTTGGACGGCATCAGATCCTCATATTGAGGATCTCAAAAGCCAAGAGCTGAGTCCCGTGGGCCTTTTTGAGTTGTTTTTTGATGAAGGAACAATTAATTTCATTGTTAATGAAACCAATCGTTATGCTTGGCAGAAAAATGTCAATCTGAGTCTTACGGCTCAGGAATTGAAGTGTGTTTTGGGCATTTTGATTTTAAGTGGGTACATCTCTTATCCAAGGAGAAGGATGTTCTGGGAAACCTCTCCCGATTCACATCATCATCTTGTGGCTGATGCAATTAGAAGGGACAGATTTGAACTAATCTTCTCATACTTACATTTTGCAGATAACAACGAACTTGATGCAAGTGATAGGTTTGCCAAGGTCAGACCTCTCATCATCCGGATGAACTGCAATTTCCAGAAGCATGCCCCCTTGGAAGAGTTCTACAGCTTTGGCGAGTCTATGTGTGAGTACTTTGGGCACCGGGGGTCCAAGCAGCTGCACAGGGGGAAGCCTGTGCGACTTGGCTACAAGATTTGGTGTGGGACAACCAGCAGAGGCTACTTGGTGTGGTTTGAGCCCTCACAGGGCACACTGTTTACCAAGCCAGACAGGAGCTTGGATCTAGGAGGCAGTATGGTAATAAAATTTGTGGATGCGCTTCAGGAGCGTGGTTTTCTGCCATATCACATATTTTTTGACAAGGTTTTCACAAGTGTTAAACTGATGTCCATTTTGAGGAAAAAGGGGGTGAAAGCCACAGGAACTGTTCGTGAGTACAGGACTGAGCGATGTCCCCTAAAAGACCCCAAAGAACTGAAAAAAATGAAGAGGGGTTCATTTGATTACAAAGTCGATGAGAGTGAGGAGATCATCGTGTGCCGCTGGCGCGATAGCAGCGTGGTCAACATTTGCTCCAATGCTGTGGGCATAGAGCCAGTGAGGCTGACCAGTCGTCACTCTGGAGCAACTAAAACGCGGACTCAGGTCCACCAGCCATCACTGGTGAAGCTGTATCAGGAGAAGGTGGGCGGTGTTGGTAGGATGGATCAGAATATTGCCAAGTACAAGGTGAAGATCCGAGGCATGAAGTGGTACTCAAGCTTTATTGGCTATGTCATTGACGCTGCCCTCAACAATGCATGGCAGCTGCATAGAATCTGCTGCCAAGATGCCCAGGTGGACCTCCTTGCCTTCCGGAGATACATTGCCTGTGTGTATCTGGAGAGCAATGCTGACACGACCTCTCAAGGGAGGCGAAGCAGGCGGTTGGAGACTGAGAGCCGCTTTGATATGATTGGGCACTGGATTATCCATCAGGACAAGAGGACCCGGTGTGCCCTCTGCCACTCGCAGACCAATACCCGGTGTGAGAAGTGCCAGAAGGGTGTCCATGCCAAGTGCTTCAGGGAGTACCACATCCGTTGACATCATGTGACATGCTTGTTTGGTTTATAATGAGATGTTTACAGTTAAATACGGATAGCAGTTGAGCACTTCTGTTTTGTGTTGGAAAAAAGACCTGAATTTCTGATGACCTGATTTTCTGTTTTCTCCCTACCCACAATACAGTTATCTTTTTTATTGTGTTCTATTATGCCTACATGTGATATAAATTAATATTTATATTCATTTATATTTATATTTTTGAACTTATTTATTTAAAGTTATGGATCACTTTTTATTCAAATAAAAGTTGTGCTTTGGGGTATGTTTGAATCCTAGTGAGAATAATCAAAGGAAAACTTGCAAGGACAGTAAGAAGACTTCACCATTGCGTGCCATGGTTTATCATCTAAGATAGGCAATAGTGTATACATATGTAAATGTGATGGATTTCTTAATCATATTTATTTCACATTAATCCAAGGTTATCAAACTTTTGAGGGATAGATAATCTGCCTTGTATTTAGTCAGAGGGCTAGAGGTGCAGAGTTCATATTTTCTTGATGAAAATATTTTCCTAATATACATATATCAATGTGGGATTCACTTTTGTAAAAAAAATTATTTTTTTAATTTTTGTGTGTACATAGTAGGTGTGTATTTTTATGGGTTACATGAGATATTTTGATACAGACATGCAATGTGTAAAAATCACATCAGGGTAAATGGGGTATCCATCTTGTCAAACATTTGTCCTTTGTGTTACAAACAATCCAATTATACTGGTATTTAAAAATGTACAATTAAATTATTTTTAACGACATTCACCCTGTTGTGCTAGCAAATACTAGGTCTTACTCATTCTTTCTATTTTTTCATACCCATTAACTATTCCCACTCTCCCCCACCCCCTAACTACCCTTTCCAAGCTCTGGCAACCTTCTTTCCACTCTGTATGTCCATGAGTTCAATTGTTTTCATTTTTAGCTCCCAGAAATAAGTGAGAACATCTGAAGTTTGTCTTTGCTTGGCTTATTTCACTGAACACAATGACCTCAAGTTCCATTCATGTTGTTGGAAATGACTGAATATCATTTTTTTGTGGCTAAATATTAATAATACTTCATTGTGTATACGTACATTTTCTTTATCCATTCTTCTTTTGATGGACACTTAGGTTGCTCCCAAATCATGACTATTGAGAATAGTGCAGAAAATAAACATGAGTTCAGATCTTTCTTCAATATACTGATTTTTTTTCTTTTGGGTGTATACTTAGGAATGGGATTCCTGAATCATATGTTAGTTCTATGTTTAGTTTTTGAGGACCTTCAAACTGTTCTCCATAGAGGTTGTACTAATTTACATTCCCGCCAACAGTGTTCGAGGGTTCCCTTTTCTCCACATCCTTGCCGGCATTTGTTATTGTCTTTTAGATTACAGCCGTTTTTGCCCAGATGAGATATCGCAGTGTAGTTTTCACTTGCATTTTTCTGTTGATCAGTGATGTTGAGCACTTTTTTGTATACCTGTTTGCCATTTGTACTTGTTTTTGTTTTGAGATGGAGTTGCCTTGTCACCCAGGCTGGAGTGCAGTGGTGCACGATCTCAGCTCACTGCATTCTCTGTCTCCTGGGCTGAAGTGATTCTCCTGCCTCAGCCTCCCAAGTAGCTGGGATTATAGGCACCCACCACCACACCTGGCTAATTTTTCTATTTTTAGTAGAGATGGTGTTTCACCATGTTGGCCAGGCTGGTCTTGAAGTCTTGAGCTCAAGTGATTTGCCCACCTCAGGCTCCCAGTGTACATCTTTTTTTTTTTCTTAATTATACTTTAAGTTCTGGGGTACATGTGCAGAATGTGGTTTTTGTTATGTGGGTATACACGTGCCATGGTGGCTTGCTGCACCTATCAACCCATCACCTACATTAGGTATTTCTCCTAATGCTATCCCTCCCCTAGCCCCCCAACCCCCAACAGGTCCTGATGTGAGGTTCCCCTCCCTATGTCCATGTGTTCTCATTGTTCAACTCCCACTTATGAGTGAGAACTTGCGGTGTTTGGTTTTCTGTCCTTGTGATAGTTTGTTGAGAATGATGGTTTCCAGCTTCATCCATGTCCCTGCAAAGGACATGAACTCATCCTTTTTCATGGCTCCATAGTATTCCATGGTGTATATGTGCCACATTTTCTTTTGTCTATTATTGATGGACATTTGGATTGGTTCCAAGTCTTTGCTATTGTGAATAGTGCTGCAATAAACATACATGTGCATGTGACTTTGTAGTAGAATGATTTATAATCCTTTGGGTATATACCCAGTAATGGGATTGCTGGGTCAAATGGTATTTCTAGTTCTAGATTCTTAAGGAATCGCCACACTGTCTTCCACAATGGTTGAACTAATTTACAGTCCCACCAACAGTGTAAAAGCGTTCCTATTTCTCCACATCCTCTCCAGCATCTGTTGTTTCCTGACTTGATGATCGCCATTCTAACTGGCATGAGATGGTATCTCATTGTGGTTTTGATTTGCATTTATCTAATGACCAGTGATGATGAACATTTTTTCATATGTCTGTTGGCTGCATAAATGTCTTCTTTTGAGAAGTGTCTGTTCATATTCTTTGCCTCCTTTTTGATGGGGTTGTTTTTTTTCTTGTAAATTTGTTTAAGTTTTTTGTAGGTTCTGGATATTAGCCCTTTGTCAGATGAGTAGATTGCAAAAATTGTCTCCCATTCTGTAGGTTGCCTGTTCACTCTGATGATAGTTTCTTTTGCTGTGCAGAAGCTCTTTAGTTTAATTAGATCCCATTTGTCAATTTTGGCTTTTGTTGCCATTGCTTTTGGTGTTTTAGACATGAAGTTTTTGCCCATGCCTATGTCCTGAATGGTATTGTCCAGGGTTTCTTCTAGGATTTTTATGGTTCTAGGTCTTACGTTTAAGTCTTTGATCCATCTTGAGTTGATTTTTGTATAAGGTGTAAGGAAGGGGTCCAGTTTCAGTTTTTCTGCATATGGCTAGCCAGTTTTCCCAACACTATTTATTAAATAGGGAATCTTTTCACCATTGCTTGTTTTTGTCAGGTTTGTCAAAGATCAGATGCTAGTAGATGTGGGTGTTGTTTCTGAGGTCTCTATTCTGTTCCATTGTCTATATATCTGTTTTGGTACCAGTACCATGCTGTTTTGCTTACTGTTGCCTTGTAGTAGAGTTTGAAGTCAGGTAGCATGATGCCTCCAGCTTTGCCCTTTTTCCTTAGGATTGTCTTGGCTATGTGTGCTCTATTTTAGTTCCATATGAAATTTAAAGTAGTTTTTTCCAATTCTGTGAAGAAAGTCAGTGTTAGCTTGATGTGGATAGCATTGAATCTATAAGTTAGTTTGGGCAGTGTGGCCATTTTCACGATATTGATTCTTCCTGTCCATGAGCATGGAATGTTTTTCCATTTGTTTGTGTACTCTCATTTCTTTGAGCAGTGATTTGTAGTTCTCCTTGAAGAGGTCCTTCACATCCCTTGTAAATTGTATTCCCAGGTATTTTATTGTTGGTAGCAATTGTGAATGGGAGTTCACTCATGATTTGGCTCTCTGTCTGTTATTGGTGTATAGGAATGCTTGTGATTTTTGCACATTGATTTTATATCCTGAGACCTTGCTGATGTTGCTTATCAGCTTAAGGAGATTTTGGACTGAGACGATGGGGTTTTCTTTTTCTTTTCTTTTTTTTTTTTGAGATGGAGTCTCACTCTGTCTCCCAGGCTGGAGTGCAGTGGCGCAATCTCAGCTCACTGCAAGCTCTGCCTTCTGGGTTCACGCCATTCTCCTGCCTCAGCCGTCCAAGTAGCTGGGACCACAGGCGTCCACCACCACGCCCGGCTAATTTTTTGTATTTTTGGTAGCGACGGGGTTTCACCGTGTTAGCCAGGATGGTCTGGATCTCCTGACCTCGTGATCCACCCACCTTGGCCTCCCAAAGTGCTGGGATTACAGGCGTGAGCCACCGTGCCTGGCCGAGACAATGGGGTTTTTCTAAATATACAATCATGTCATCTGCAAACGGACAATTTGACTTCCTCTCTTCCTATTTGAATACCCTGTATTTCTTTCTCTTGCCTCATTGCCCTGGCCAGAACTTCCAATACTGTGTTGAATATGAGTGGTAAGAGAGGGCATCCTTGTCTTGTGCCGGTTTTCAAAGAGAATGCTTCCAGTTTTTGCCCATTCAGTATGATATTGGCTATGAGTTTGTCATAAATAGCTCTGACTATTTTGAGATACATTCCATCAGTACCTAGTTTATTGAGAGTTTTTAGCATAAAGGGCTGTTGAATTTTTTTGAAGGCCTTTTCTGCATCTATTGAGATAATCATGTGGTTTTTGTCTTTGGTTCTGTTTATGTGATAGATTGCGTTTATTAATTTGCGTATGTTGAACCAGCCTTGCATCCCAGGGATGAAGCTGACTTGATCGTGGTGGATAAGCTTTCTGATGTGCTGCTGGACTCAGTTTGCCAGTATTTTGTTGAGGATTTTTGCGTTGATGTTCATCAGGGATACTGGCCTCAAATTTTCTTTCTTTCTTGTGTCTCTGCCAGGTTTTGGTATCAGGATGATGCTGGCCTCATAAAATGAGTTAGGGAGGATTCCCTCTTTTTCTATTGTTTGGAATAGTTCCAGAAGGAATGGTACCAGCTCCTCTTTGTACCTCTGGTAGAATTCGGCTGTGAATCCATCTGGTCATGGACTTTTTGGTTGGTAGGGTATTAATTACAGCCTCAATTTCAGAACTTGTTATTGGTTTATTCAGGGATTCAAATTCCTCCTGGTTTAGACTTGGGAGGGTGCATGTGTCCAGTAATTTATCTATTTCATCTAGATTTTCTAGTTTATTTGCATAGGTGTGTTTATAGTATTCTCTGATGATAGTTTGGATTTCTGTGGGATCAGTGGTGATATCCCCTATATACTTTTTTATTGTGTCTATTTGATTCTTCTCTCTTTTCTTCTTTATTAGTCTGGCTATTGGTCTATTTTGTTGATCTTTTAAAAAAACCAGCTCCTGGATTCATTGATTTTTTTTGAAGGGTTTTTCATGTCTCTTTCACCTTCAGTTCTGCTCTGATCTTGCCACCAGCCCACCTCGCATCATCGTTTACATGGAAATGTTGGGACTGAGGTGACCTCATGCCTCTCAGTTCCCAGCCAGCTTTCTCTCCCACTGGCTCTTAGCCTGTTAAACAGAAAATAATCAGACAAATAAAAAACACCCTAGTGTTCTAGCAAGTTACACATAATTGCTTGCTTTCCGATTGTCTACCTTAGAACTTTCTTTTCCTCATAGAGTCAATATAATCATCTGTTTTAAATTTGGCTTTTGCCATTTTACAGTCCAAGATGCAGGACTTTGCATAGGGCATGGATGGATTTCCACAGTCAGCATGAGGATGGGAGGAGAACAGGGCAGATCCAGCCCCACTCAGTGGGAGTTCTGGCTGGAGTTACTTGGCTGGACCTCACTCCAGAGAGTGGAGACCTTCCTCTGGACCAGCTACCAAGACAGCTCCTAGTTGGAAAATGTTTTCTTCTAAGGTGAGATGCAGCCCCCACTAGACAGGAAAACACTAGAGAGTTTTAAAAAGGACAAACCAAGGTAAGCCATGGGGCTTCTTGACAGGGGACACAGCAGAGTCCACCCAGCTGAAGTGAATCTTCACGGTTCCCCAATGGGACGGCATGTGGGAGCCCCAAGTCACTGGCCCCTGCAGCGTGGGAGCAGCGTGAGCCATCTGCAGTGGCACTGTCTCCTCTGGCAGCAGCCTCCATCCAGAAATGCATCTCAGGGTCTGTCCTCACAGGAACCTGATGCCAGAGCTGTGCCCCGAAAGGATCTGGACACAGGTATTTTGTGGAACTGAGCATTTTTCAGGTCTTGCTGGAGGTCATTCTGTGTGAACTTGATGGAGCTCTTTCTCATGCGCTTTTTTTCTAAGTGTGGGAGAGCATGGCCTGCACGACTGCTGGCTTCCAGCACGTGGCGTGCAAACCCAAGCCAGGGTGTGTAATTCACTGTAGCCCTTGACAGAATAGCAGGGGATAAAAGTCGTTTTTTAATCTTCTATTTATTACCCTCAGCCAATCAACTTCTATCTACAGTAGAAGATATTTTGCCAAATTTCTTTTTCAAAATGGAGACATACCTTGCTCTTAAGTGTTTTAGAGGCACAGATTTCTCAATTTCATTAAATTAAAATCACTAAAAGATATAAAAAAGTGAAATTCACATATCAAAGGAAGTTCTCTTTTGTTAAAATACTCTATTTTTGTTTGAAATGTTTGTGAATTTTCCATGCATGTGTCCAGATGCATATGGAGTTTATTCATTCAATTAAGTTAAAACATTAGATAACATGGTAAATTCAAAAAGTAGCGAAGACACATTTTGTTTCTGTCTCTTTAACTGAGAAAACTAGTTGATGCCTCCTGTGTGTGAGCACCATGTAGCTGATGCAGATACGGAAACCGAGGTTTTCTTACTTGCTGCCACTGGCCCCAGCACTGGAGTTTTGCTCTGGGAGGGCAGGGTGTCTGTTTTTCTCACCACTCAGCAAGTGCCACACAAATATACACGGGTGTCTCTGCCCTCTCGTGGATCCTGGCAGGCACTGGGAGCAAATGTGAGTATAAAAAAGGTGAAAGACTAAAAAAATACCCATTATCTCCAGAGGGGGTTTAATTCTAATGGGGGGCTTTTTTCTTTTTCTTTTTCAAATGGGCTGATGGGTAAAAATAATCCAAGACTGGAGATGTTTGAAAAAAGCACACTGCATTTGCCTTTTGGCATCTGTGATGACTGAGTCCTTCCTCAGCACGGCCACAGGGAGCACATTCACACATGTGTCACACACATACCAGGGTTAGGTCATAAAACCAAGTGTTACCTGGAGGAAGCCACAAAGGCTATGAGACCAAGCCTTCACCTAGAAGACACTTGATAGTTCAGAAGCCGAGACCCTGCGAGGTGTCTCGGAGAGCTCAGCTGTGACCCTGCACTGTATGGAAGGGCGGGCAGTGGGCCCCAGGCAGGTGAAGAGAATTGTCCACTGTTGAGCATCGTCAGCCTAAAACCCACATGCAATACTATTGCTGCAAAACCGCTGACTGTTGAAGCCACAAACCACAGAAACAGACTCCCTTTATCATCCTCACTGTGCAACTGGTGGCTTTTCAGAAGATGAAGATTAAATATATTAATCATAAATTCAAAGCATCAGAAGAAATACTAGGAGATTTTCTAACCTCTGCTACCATGACTTTTTTTTTTTTTTGGTGAGATTCGTGAATTATTGTAAATAAGCTCACAGAGGCCAAAGTGCTCCCCTGAAGTCATCCAGAAAGAGGCAGGCTGCTAATCCCCATGTCTGAGACATCTGTGTTTTCTTAGGATAATAAAACATTAAAGATAAGGGAGAGAGGGACAGAAAGAGACAGAGAGACAGAGAATTGGAGGTAAGAGGAAACACTTTCACGTTTTGCCCCCCAAAATTCCTAGTGAACATTCCCATTGCCGGCGGGTGAAATCCAAGGCCCTGGCTCCAGGATCCTGCTCTTCAGTGACTCCTGTGCAGCTCTGGCATAGAAACAATATGGAACTTGTTACACTTCTCCGGACAAGTCGTTATGCTTTTGGCTCACAGGCTCCACTTCCCTGGACACCCCTTTGCCCTGAGCTTCAAGTAATTCAGCTTCACCCTTCAGAGAAGAGCTCAGGTGTCACTTCCTCTAAGGACCCTCCCTAGCCGCCTCTCCAGCAGAAGGGCCCCCACCTTGCTCTTTGCACCTCTGTCCCTCAAGGTGCTGCTGTCCTCTGTGGAGGGTGGGACCCCGGGAACTAGAGCCCCTCTCATGCTGGAGACACTCGGCGCTCAGTAAGTGTGTGCTGAGTGGATACAAGTGCAGCGAGCTTGCACAGCCTTACAATGTGTACTCTCATGCGTGGAATTTGTAAAATGAGTAAGTGGGGCTGGGTGACCCACACTCTCTTTTCAACTCAGAAGTCCACATTGAGCCTGACATCAAATAGGTTCTCAGCCAGCGCCAGGCCAGGACCCAGGTTGTTCAATGTGCCTGTGTCCCCCACGGAGTGGAGAAAGCACGGAGAAATGGGGCAAGCTCTGCTGCCCGCTGCCCAGTGCCAGCCAGAAACTCCAGGCTCACAAAGCCAAGGCAAAGGCACCTGCAGGAGATCTTGGTTATTCATTAGCTGTGATTGGGCTGGGAGGGGAGTGTGTTCACTTCTAATTTTCTAGGGACTAGCATGAGACAGTAAACTTTGAAATGTGGAGTTTTTTTGTCTTGGCCAAAACAAAACAAAAGGCCTCTTTACCTTCTCATCCTTGGAGTCACTGGCATTAGCTATGGGCCTGATCGTTTAAGAAAACTTGTGCTATGTGAACCAGTACTCTCCAAAGTAATATTTTGATGAATAGTGTAATTGTTTATCACAGCGGAGCCATTGCTTAAGTGGGCAAAACTCAGGAGGTTAGGAAAACACACTCCTGAAAGCAGGTGGTGACGCCCCGAAATTCAGCAAACTGCAGGGACACGTGTTGTTCTACCCCAGGTCAGAGTGTGTCAGTCATCATTCGATGCCACTCACAGACCACCAACTTCAGAATGTCTAGATGTAAAGCTCTGTACAAAAGTCATAACATAATAACAAATAATTTCACATTATTATTAACATTATTATTAATATTACACTATTACATAATGTAAAGTCTATTAAAACATGTTTGTCTTCAAAGAATGGCCTTGGTTTCTGTGGGCAGTGTCTCCTCATGGAAAGGTAGTGCGTTCCTGCTAAATTATGGACAAAACGGGCCTCCAGGAGCTGCAGGCTGCAGCAGCAGCAGCAGCAGCTTCTCATCTACGTCCTTCACTGCATGATACTGTTGTTGACTTTGAAAGCTCCTTTCAGTCTAGTTTTATCAACAGAGCTAGTATTTCATGAGGATCTACTACATAGCAGGTTCCAGAAAGCTAAATGCCTTTTGTTTGTTATTACTCACTAAATACAAATCACAACTCTCTTCTCATTAGTCACACAACAAAATTTAGCTGAGGAAGATTGAGTGACTTTCCCAGGGTTGCACAGCTACTAAGAGCAGAGTGTGTTTAGATTCATGTGGGAAAACTGAACACCGAAATGAACCAGCAGAAATATCCTACGTTCCAAAAGCCTACTCAAGCCATTTGTTCTTATTTTAAGGAAAATCTTTATGCTAATTTTAAACTCCAAATACTTATGAATGGCAGAGATCTACAGATTTGATTCTGATGTAAGAGATGATGCTCACCAGCTGGTTACTGCTACCACCCCACAACCCCAAGCATACTGGACAAATGTCTAAGCCTCGTGGTTAGTGGGGACAATGCTGGTGGAGTCTGAAATTGTCATGCAGTGACTCATGCAAGCTTAGGCAGATTTGGTGACATATGACACAGAGATGCAAAGAAATGCTGTAGCTGACACACACAGGCTGGCTCCGGGAGATGCAGAAGGAGCACGTCACCCAAAATAGAGCCAGACAGACATCCTTAAGGAAGGAGCAAGGGGGCTACATCTTAAAAATGAAGAGATTTGTCATGAGAGATGGGACAGCAAGTTCTTGAGAGGCAGAGGGAGAGCATGAGAATGTTGGGAAGGGAGGAGAGATTCCCGCGCATCTGGGAAGCTGACAATCCATCAGCATGGCCACAAGGAAAATAAGGAGAAGAAGCGGAAATAATAGATGAGGCTGGATATAGAAGCAAGGCTGAAGCTGTGTCGATTGTGGTAAAGAGTTGTGATTCTATCCAGAAGGCAATAGGTAGTATTCTAAACAGAGATCTTTTAAAACAAGAGTCAGCAAATATTTTCTGCAAAGGGCTAAATGTTAAATATTTTTAGTTTTCCAAGCCATGTTGTCCCTCTCTCAAGGACTCAGCTCTTCCATTATACCATGAAAGTAGCCAGAGACATTATATAACACATGTATGTGGCTGTGTCCCATTACAACTTTACTTACATATGCAGACTGTGTCAGACATGGCCCATGCATGGTAGTTTGCCACACCCTGTTTTAGAAAGCTTGGGTTTATGGTATGTTGGAGAATGCCTACAAGAGCTGTTGTTTTAAATGGTAGAGTGAACATACACTGGAATTCTATCCTGTTTGACCCAAGCTCTTGATAAAGGTAGAAAAAATAGATAGTAAATAGATAGATGATAGGCAGGTAGATAGCTAGATAATAGATAAAGAAAATACGTAGCTGTTCCAGAAAACAGAAAGGGATAACTTCATGAACCAAAAATAAAGTAATATACTTTAAAAAGGGAGCAGGCTGGAAAACCCACAGTTGCAAAGCAAATAGAATTTCCAACTGCCTCTTGTAGCCCCTTCCTGGAAGTAGTCATAACCCAGGGTGTTTTGACTTCTTCCTGTTTTTTGTTTGTTTGTTGTTTGTTTTTTGTGGGTTTTTGTTGTTGTTTGCTTTTTTAAAAAATTCCCTTTCCCTGCTTTTTTGTCACAGCAGCCTTTGTCACTTCAAACACCACAAGTTTTGTTTTTTAAAAAGTTGTATCAAACTTTCAATTAAAATGCAACATGTCTGAAACTTGGTATCTAGAGAGGTGAGATGAACAAAGGAGCCCTTGTTACTGCACATTTTCTTTCTCCAGACTTCACCTTGCACACAGTAACAGACAATGCACAAAGCCACTTCCTTATGGACTGAAATTCTGAAATCCTTTTATGCCTGGCCTTTTCATCCTTCAACTTCCCCTCTCCCACACCGTGAATGATTGTATTGGACATTTCTGTTTTAATCTCAGTGACAGGGGAACACAGGTAGCTCTAATATAGCTGTGACCCAGATGCTTCTGTTTCTTGCATGTATTTATTTTGTAGCAAACATTTACATCCATCATTTTTCACTGTCTTTTGAAAATAAGTAGGCAATATCTCATCTGAGGTAGGATGTTTCTAGTGGTTGTGTTCTGAAGGAGAAAAACTAATCTGTTCTCTTTCCACTGCATTCCAGGAACAGTAAGAGGACCTTGTGCATGAATAATTTGTTTCCACACTACAGAGTGGGTAATAAGCAGATTAGTAAAAACAATTCTTCTTCACTTCAATAACAGCCTCCTCCAACTCATTTTTTCTCAACAAACTTATTTTTCCAGCAGAAGAATCCCAGACTTCTTAGAGAACCCAGTGACTTTTCGCACCTTAAATCTGTGAAATCCTCCTCTTTTCTTCTGCCATATGCATAGTTCAGACATACAAAGATGAGGCAAAGCCAGACGCATTCCTGAAGGAACCTAAGAAATTCATCTCTTTCTGTCTCTGGAATGAAATGAATTCTCTAGACCATCAGTTCTAACCTTCAAAAACCAAACCTGTTTGTGAGATCTCCTTCAAATACTACTGTAGACTCCAGTGTTTATTCATTAAATTTTTAAAGTATTTGTTTTATTTGGAATCCATTTATTTGTAATTTTAGTATTTGTATTAATATAAGGGAGAAATGTTTAAATCTGTCTATGCCATATGTGCCTCTCGCTTACTGCCAAATTAATTGTAGCCTCAGGCTAAACTTTGGTTTCTGTCTATTTTTTTCAGAACAAATATAACTGATCTCAAAACATCTGCTTTTATTGTAGGGACTCGTGCTGCCATCTCCATTCCTCTCTCTCTTCTTGCAATCTGGGTGGAAGTTCTTTGATATGAACATTTCAACCACCTTCACTCTACCATGTCCACTATCAGCACATTCAAGCTTATCCAGCCAAGGCTGTCATCTTAGGCAGGGATTTTTTAGGAATCTATTTTGCTGTGACGCGGCTGGCACCCCTTTGACTCACTGTATCACCCCAGGGTTCTTTTCATTTTAGAAGCCCAAGAGGGCAGAAAAAGAAGTAGGTGAGCAATTAAACACTCTGAGTCAGGAGCGTCTCCCCTTGTGTTAAGCAATGTTGTAGAACATTGTATTTAGTAAGCTCCCAGCAGATGAGCCAAGTGGCTGCTGAGCACACATGCCTGCTTGCTGCTGTGAGCTCGGACACCATCATCATTAGTCTTTTCCACCTCTGGAGGGAATTGTAAGGGCCACTTAATAACCTGTAAATCATAGAGAGTTAAAGGTGCTTCCCCAAAACACTGATGACAGAATGAAAGGTGAAGAGTGTTAGCCACGGGTCAAAAGTGCAGGAACGTCTCTCTGTGTGGGTTGTTGAAAAAATGCAGGTCTTTTTTCTTTTGGAAGTCTCCCTAGAATGGGGTCAAGGACTCTGCCCATTCTAGGATGAAAAATTGATATATTAGACACCCTCAGATATTTATCCCAAGGCTTCATTTTGGGCTCTTAATTAGTTTGTTCATCCATCACAATCTCAAATGCTAAGCAGGGGATTTGAATCTCTCCACAGTCCAAATCAGCACCGCCTTTTAAAGTTGAGTTTCTCATTATTCTCACCTGATACACCTTATTTATCCCACACCAACCCCAATAACATGTCGTGCTCACTGTTATCTTGGAGACAACACTTGCATTTTACTCAGCCTGGAGTGCCCTTCACATGTCTTGTCCGGATCCAGTTCGGACTCATTCTTCAGCCGTGCATCAGTCAATGGGGGCTAGGTTAAACTGTGGTGACAAACAACCTCCAAATTTCAGTGGCTCAAAAATCTTTTTCCTCATTTATTTACATCTCATCATGGGTCAGGTGAGAGGTAGCGCTGTGCTGTGTCATCCTGACACAGGAATCCAGACAGAAGGAGGGACCGTCAATAAGATCCCCATTGCTATAGAAAAGATAAAAAGGAATGCAGAATAGAACTCTGTTTCTTGGAGATTTCTCCTGAAAAAGTCACATGTTATTTCTTTTCATCTCCATTGGCAGAAAAAAAAAAGTCATGTGGCATGCGAAAATTTAAGTAGGTGGGATGGAACAGTCAGAATGCATTCATAAAAAATGAACTGAAAATATTTGGAGAACAGCACCAATGACTATCATGAATTCCAACGTGCATCCCTAACAACCCAGTGCTGTTGCCCTCCAAACTTTTTATGTCTTGCAAAGTGTTAGAACTTCTTATCTGAAGCCATACTACTCAGACGGAATACAAAATACATAATGACATCTCCTTTAGGATATTCTTAGAGAATTTGAGGAAAAGAAGTTAAATAATTTAAAAGTGCTTTTGGGTACAGCTACTTAGCACTAGATGGTAAGATTAGAGATAGATCGTAAAGATAATAATAGGGTTAGGGTTAGGATGAGGATCTGGGTCAAAGTCAGGGCCAGAAGTATGGTTAGAGGTTGGGTCATGGTCAAGGTCAGGATCAAAGCCAGGGTCAAAGTAAGGGTCAGAATTAGGGACCAGGGTAGGGATCAGGATTTAGGTTCAGGGTCAAAGTCTTGGGACAGGCTTAGGGTTAGGATTAGAACCAGAGCTTTGTTCTCCTGAGGACCCACCCAAGGGTGGGTCACCATGGCTTTGGAGCACCTGGTGGTGTGGCGTGTCCACAGTGAAGACCAGAGTTTCGTTGTCCTTAAGACTGACCTGGGGAGACGTGGCTGCAGGCCATTGAGGAAGGTGAGGCAAAAGCTTCCTGTCTGCTCCCCGTGTGCTGAGGAGGGAGCTCTGCCATAGGCTTTACTTTCACACGTTATATTCCACAAGTCTTGTTTTACAAAAGTATCCCTTCCTTGAGGCTTCGGCTGCTCATCGCTGCTCATCATCATAGCGTGCCATAACATATGGTAAGATTTGGATTTGTTTCTGGCGAGAGATCTTGGTATAGAGAAAGGAGAAATGCTTAGAGCCACCATCAGTGCAGTTGGGATGAAAGCTGGGGGTAGGCAGAGGCTGGAGGAAACATGTGCACCCCCTGTAAACACTTTTATTCATGTTTTACTCACTTTTCTTACAGTGTTTTTTTTTTTTTTGAGACGGAGTCTCGCTCTGTCACCCAGGCTGGAGTGCAGTGGCGCAATCTCGGCTCACTGCAAGCTCCGCCTCCCGGGTTCACACCATTCTCCTGCCTCAGCCTCTCCGAGTAGCTGGGACTACAGGCGCCCGCCACCACGCCCGGCTAATTTTTTTGTATTTTTAGTAGAGACGGGGTTTCACCGTGGTCTCGATCTCCTGACCTCGTGATCCGCCCGCCTCGGCCTCCCAAAGTGCTGGGATTACAAGCGTGAGCCACCGCGCCCGGCCTCTTACAGTGTTAAAGTAGTAAAAATAGTATTGAAAAATTGAAAAGTAGGCATATTTAAACTTGCAACATTATTTAAGTTTAAATATATTATTTGTACCTCATCAACATTTTTTATTTTGTTGAGAAAGTCTAAGGTTAATTGGCAGCATATTTCTAATAGTAGATAGAATAATGTCTGTTTTATAAACATTGACATCCTACATTACATGTGTGAACCCTGAAAATCTGAGACAGCTCTCAGATTTTTTAGAAAGTTTATTTTGCCAAGCTTGAGGATGCGTGCCCATGATGCCTCCTCAGGAGGTCCTGACAACATGGGCCCAAGGTGGTCGGGGCACAGCTTGGTTTTATACACTTTAGGGAGACATGAGACATCAATCAATATGCAAAAGATGTACATTGGTTCAGTCCAGAAAGATGAGAAGGCCAGAGAAGGGGCTTCCCAGTCATAGGTAGGTAAGAGACAAATGGTTTCATTCTTTTGCGTTGCTGATTACCCTCTCCAAATGAGGCAATCAGATATGCATTTATCTTGGTGAGCAGACGGGTGACTTTGGATAGAATAGGAGGCAGATTTGCACTAAGCAGTTTCCAGCTTGACTTTTCCCTTTAGCTTAGTGATTTTGGGTCCCCAAGATTTATTTTCCCTTCACAAGGTCTAACATGTTTTCCTATGAGCATTAGTTATTCATTGTGTATTTTATTACACAATTAAGGCACAGATTTTTTAAAAATCTCAACTTCATGGCTAGCTACATAGACATAATTACATAGAAGCTCAACTAAATTTGCAAACATTCCAGAGTTTAGGTTTCCAATAATTCCTTGTGATTCTTTAAAAGGTAAAGTATTTTTTTCCCATAAAACATAGCAACATCTAAAATCACCCGTAGAATGTCCTGCCATTTTTGTTTCTCTAGTTTCCTCATTTTCTGCAAAGCCTCGCTGAGGAAATTGACTTTGAATATCCTTTTACACTCTTCTGTTTTAGAAAGCATTGTGGTAAAACTTTGAATCATCATGGTCATAAGTTCTGTTCACATTCTGTCTTTCTTTGAATATTTTTTCAAACTAAAATGGCCAATATTTGATTCTGTTGTATTATGGCTAAAAGGTAGGCATGGGAACAAAATAAAGACAAGAAGTCTTTGGAATAAGTGATCCCATCACAATGAATCAATTTGCCATTGGAACATATTTTTACAAAGTCACTCTTTTGAAAATATTTAGCTATGAATTGAAACAGAGTCTGTAAGGTTATTTTTTTTTCCTGGTCTAAGGTGAACAGCATTTTAGAGAATGAACCCAGGACACAACCACAGCACAAGAAAAAACTATGATAATTAAGTTTACACATATGTGTTACTACTGTAACAGAAAACATGTAAAGAGCATTTGTTTTGATTTATCAGTCTGCACTGTTTAATTTTTTGTGTCATAAATGTTCTTATTTAAAAAAACAGGACTAGTTAACCGTGTCAATGACTAGTAATTCATGGTATAAATAATTAAACAAGGAAGTGTTCAAAAAATATAACAACGTTTTAAGTAAAGTTTTATTTTACATCATTTTTTTTACTTACACAGAAATTGCCAAAAAAAAAAAAAAAAAAAGCAGAGATTTCCCATGTAGCCACAACCTAGTTTCCTCTCATTAACATCTTCTATCGGTGTGTCTCACATGGCTTATTAATATCTTACATAATTTGTCACAGTTAATGAACCAATACTGATAGACTATTGTTAACTAAAGTTCATATTTCATTTGGACTCCCTTAGTTCTGTCTTACTCTGACCCAGGATCCCACCCAGGATCCCGCATGACATGTAGTCATCATGTAGGCTCTTCCTGGCTGTGACAGTGTGTCAGGCTTTATATCTCATGATGGCCTTGATAGTACTGAGGAGGATTGGTCGGGAATTTTGTAGAATGTCCCCCATTGTCACTTCATGTTCTCAAGGTGAACTGTCACCTTTGATGTTCACTTGGATCATTTGGCAGAGCTACCGTTTGTCAGGTTTCTCCACTGTGAAGTTATTTTTCCTCCTTTTCCATACTGCATGTGTTCTTTTGGAGCAAGTCACTGTGCAGAGCCCACACTTACGGAGTGAGGAGTTGGCTCCACCTTCTTGATGGCTGAGTGTCTACATCAACTGTTTGGAATTCTTTTGCAAAGGAGATTTCTATGCAACTCCATTTGCTTATTCCCCTATGTATACAAATACAGACAGACACCTAGATAATTACTTTAAGCTTTAGTTATTATTCAACACTGCAGCATTATGTTTCACAATTCATTCCTGTATTGGCCAACGGTAGCTGTTTTTATTGGCTCTTATTTTTCTTCGATATATTTTAATTTTTTTAGTACCTACTTACTTTCTGATACTTCCAGATTATCCCGGGTCCTATATTTACTGTCCCAGTTCTAGTATCAGACATTTCTTCAAAAAGCCTGATTCTTTCAGAATGGTAGGAAAACTTACATCTGGCTGCTGAATGAGCACATTGTATCTTGTCCCTCATTAGCAATGCTAGGAAGCATATGTGTGTGCCTAACCTACCTATACACACCTAATTATAAAGTTTTCTATGTAGAACTGTGTGTATCTAAACATAATCTAAACATAAGTTTACGTTGATGTCTCCACCTCTGATCTACTATCACATGAATCATTCTAGCCTTCTCGCCTTGCTAATTTGTAACCTCCCACTTCAACAGTGAGAAACCTGGTTCCCACCATCTGCGACTTATGTAAGTCATTGTTTTATTCCAGATACAGACACTGTGGTTTTACAATTGTTCGCAATTGCTTCTGTTGGAAAGAACTTTATAAAATGGAATCCAATGATGGAGTATACTTCATTTGCCTTCAGCCTACAGATTCTACTCATTTTCAAAGTGACTTATGTCAACACCATTTTCCCTGCACCTTCAGTGAGTTTTTACCTACATTTGTGTCTTAGTCCATTTTGTGCTTCTGTAACAGAATACCTGAGGCTGGGTAATTTATACGTAAAAAAGGTTCATTTGGCTCCCAATACTGGTGGCTGGAATGTCTGAGATTGGGCAGTTGCATCTGGTGGGGCCTCAGTCTTTTACACCTCATGGTGGAAAGTGGAAGGGGAGCAAGGGGTACACCAGAGATCACATAGCAAGAGCAACAGCAAGAGGGAAGCCAAGGAAGCCAGACTCTTTTTAATTACCTACTCCTGCAGGAATTAATCCATTCCTGTGAGAGCAGAACTCACTCACCCCCATGGAGGACATTAATCTATTCATGAGGGATCCGTCCCCATGACCCAAAGACTGTCCACTAGGCCCCACAGCCCCACACTGCCACATTGGGGGTCAAATTTCAACATGAGTTTTTGCGGGGACAAACCACATCCAAACCACAGTAATTTGTAGCATAGTTAAATTCTTTTTCACATGATGTATTCTGTCCTGGGATACTCCACATCCTGAGTAATTTTATTTAATTTGAATAGAGCTTGCTTTAACCATTTGGCTGTAAAATTCTGCATATTTTGACAAATGCATTGTGGCAGGTATCCCACTATTAAAGTATCATATGGAATGCTTCAAACCCCCACCCCATGGAGCCAGTGGCTTCCCATCTGTGTAGTTTGCCTTCTCTAGTGTCTCATTAAATGAGGTCACAGTGTGTGTATCCTCCTCAGACTGTCTTCTTCCACTTAGCAATGTGCATTCAAGATTCACTCATGTCTTTGTGTGTGTTGATAGCTTGTTCCTTTCTATGGCTAAATAGTATTCCATTGCATGAATGTACCACAATTTTGTTGTGCATTTTGGGGAGCAAAACCTTCCTGTTCTAACTTTGTTCCAGGGTTGGAGACCTTCAAATTAACTGACAATAGATATATTAGTAGGAGAGACAATACTTGGCTTATTGTTCCCCAAGTATCATTGTGGGACAAAATTCATCAGATGGCAGGATCTAGTTTACAAAGAGGTAAAAATAGCCCAGAAACAAGAAACAAGAATAGAATCTGATAACCCACAATGGCTACAGTTTTCCTTTACAAAAATTTTTTTTGGAGACAGGGTCTGGCTCTGTCGCCCAGGCTGAGGGGCAAAGGTGCAATCTCAGCTCACTGCAACCTCTACCTCCTGGGTGCAAGCGATCCTCCCTCCTCAGCCTCCTGATTAGCTGAGACTACAGGCACATGCCATCATGCCCATCTAATTTTTGTATTTTTGGTACAGATAGGGTTTCACCATGTTGCCCAGGCTGGTCTTGAACTCCTGGCCTCCCAAGGTGCTGTATTTATAGGCATGTGCCACCATGCCCAGCCAAGTTATAGTTTTCCATTGAAACATAAAATTTCTCTCTGTAGTAACCAGCATTTTTTATCATAGTCAAAGTAAGACTATTCTTGTTTTAAAAATAAGTCTAGTTTTGTTAGATTTTGCTTGATTATTTACGTAAGTGCAGCAAGAACAGGAGATGACCACATAGGTGCTTTCAAGTTTCTTTGCTGGAAGTTTTCATACAGAATCTCAGATTTGACTTTTAAAAGCCTTATTCAGGCTAAAAGCCAAGCTAAGAACATACTATCAGATTTCAGCTGCAGTCCTCATAGCTTTGTGTGAATTCCTCTCTTCTTGAAGCCCCCAAGATATCCCTAAATTTCTGGGCCTACCAGGAAATGACCTTCTTTACTAACCTGTAAGGTTGTGAACCCTGTAGTCTAGGTATCAGGCTGGCTTTTCTCAGAGTGCTGTTGGGAATGAAGTTTTTGATGTTCCAAAAAAAAAAATTAACATGGGAACAAATGATCTCTTAGCGAGGTGAGCTTTACTTTCTGCATAAAGGGTGCTACTCAATAGCTGTCCAGCCACAAGAGCACACCAAACAAAGGAGACAGAGTTACTTATAACCCGATGTGTCTACCCTAGTGCTGTGTCCAGTTTCCATTGGCTGAAATAGGACCTCACATTTTACACTTTACCTGATTGGCTGTTAGTTTAAAACTTTCTTAATTAGGTAAGGGGAATAGAAGAAAGAAAGAAAAGGAAGTTGCCCAGGGATAGTTAAGGAAGCATCTCCAAATAAGGAATGGCATGCACTACGGGCTGGGGCTTGTCTAGTTCTGTCCAGGCCTGCTGGAGCAAGCTAGGACAAGTGATTTGGAATACACACAAACACACACACGCACGCGCGTGCACACACACACACACACACGTAAAAATAGTGGATAGCTGTGACTTTATAATCTTTGAGGAAGAACTTTCCTATTTCTCATAGTGCTTTGTAAGCATTGTCTCCATAAAAGTCAACCTTACTTCCTTAAAATTGCTGGTCATAACTGATCTTAGGTACACTTCCTAAATATGATATTCCAGTAAAGTAACCAAAATTTCCAATTATGTCCTGTTATAAGGCGAGTAGATTCTTACTGGACTTTTGCTAACAACTATATCATCGTGAAAATAAGAGTATTCAGTAAGGATTTCAAAATTCTGGAAAAATCAGTCAGGGAAAAAAGATTAATGCTTCATTTCTGTTTACAAAAGTATAATCTACTAAATTGTTGTAAGTTACAGTTATATTAAGAGAAAGAGATTTCTTAAATCCAGAAACTAGAACATTAAAGAACCAGCAGTGCTCCAAAAAGCTATAAAATTATAATCAATTTTCATCAGTTCATTCAGTGCCATGTAATCCATTCCAGTCTTGCTGGATCTTGGGTTAGCAGTGTCATGAACCCATCAATTTCTCAACAAGACTTCTGGAGATCTTCGCTGAGTCAAGTGCATGGTCTTAAAGTTATTTAAGCAATATCATCAGAAGCCTATAAGCAGAGTACCTGTCATGGGCTTTTCCATGAGTCTCAGAAGGAGTCCTGTGTTGGAGATGAACATTCTGACCTGTAGCTGATTGCAGGAGCTTTCAGGAAAGCATCAGGGGGAAGTAATATCTAAATAACATAGAGTATGAAATGGCTATGATGAAAGATCTGATGAGAGTTCATTATACCACAACTGACAAGGATATTCGATTTTTTCTGTGGCATACAACATTTATTTATTTATTTAGAGACAGTCTTGCTCTGTCACCCAGGCTGGAGTGCAGTGGCGCGATCTTGGCTCACTGCAAGCTCTGTCTCCCGGGTTCACACCATTCTCCTGCCTCAGCCTCCCGAGTGGGACTACAGGCGCCCGCTACCACGCCCGGCTAATTTTTGTATTTTTAATAGAGACGGGGGTTCACCGGGTTAGCCAGGATGGTCTGGATCTCCTGACCTTGTGATCCACCCGCCTCAGCCTCCCAAAGTGCTGGGATTACAGGCATGAGCCAGTGCACCCGGCACAAAATTTAAAATAATAATTGGAATTATGACTCATTACTCTATACTGGCACATAGCATGGATAAGGAGGACATTGACACATTTCCAGGAATTTTATATAATTTCTGAAACCATAACATTTTACCCATACAAATATAACACACGGAAGGTTAGGTATCTCTTTTTATTTGTATCTTATGTATCATTTTCCTTATAAAAAATACAACCTACTTTACTTGTGAAACATGCCCTACTTTTCTTGCAAGCTTTGCATAGAGTTGTTTCTAGTTATTCTATTATTTCTAGGAGTTTTATTTACATATATTGATTATAATTTTAATACTTAGTAATCTCTTATTTTCCAGAGAAAACTAGGAAGTAGACAGTTATAAACTGTTGTATATTAGCATTCTATAGTAGGTTAGAAAATGTAGGAATATACCATCTCCCAACATCTAGAGGGATGTGTTTCCTCATAATACAATTTCTCAGTGTGGCAGAAAAAAAGATGTTTATTAATGGGCCAAAATATCTTTAGTCTCTCTGTAAAAATAGGAAGCCAAAAGTATATAAACTTGAATTATTTATGTTCAGTAATTAACATTTTAGTATTGTATCTTATTTATAAATGGTCTAGATATTTAAGGCAAATCTTTTACTTAGCTTAACTTTAATGTTAAAAATTACCACAGGTACTTTGGAAACTACTGTTAGGCAGATTTACTGTAAACAGATTATTTTTGAAATAATGCTTTTCACTTTTCACAAGATGGCACCGAAAGCGAAGGAAGCTCCTGCCCCTCCTAAAGCCGAAGCCAAAGCGAAGGCTTTAAATGCCATGAAGGCAGTGTTGAAAGGTGTCCACAGCCACACGCAAAAAAGAAGATCCGCATGTCACTCACCTTCAGGCAGCCCAAGACACTGCGACTCCAGAGGCAGCCCAGATATCCTCGGAAGAGCACCCCCAGGAGAAACAAGCTTGACCACTATGCTATCATCAAGTTTCCGCTGACCGCTGAATCAGCCAGAAGAAGATAGAAGAAAACAACACGCTTGTGTTCATTGTGGATGTTAAAGCCAGAAGCGCCAGATCAAACAGGCTGTGAAGAAGAAGCGCTATGACGGTGATGTGGCCAAGGTCACCACCCAGATTCGTCCTGATAAAGAGAAGAAGGCATATGTTCGACTGGCTCCTGATTGTGATGCTTTGGATGTTGCAACAAAATTGGGATCATCTAAACTGAGTCCAGCTGGGTAACTCTAAATATATGTGTATCTTTTCACCATAAGAAAATAACGTTTTTCATAAGAATGACAAATTAATTAGAATCAAATCTATAAGCTTTAAGATTTTACATTTCTAGTAAGTATAATATTAGCTTATTGGACTGGAACTCAAGCAGAATAGGAATTTATGTTTGTTTTATATTCAATAGTGATAACTTTGAAGACGTAGTTGTTTTATTACACCAAAAATATTATATTAATCTTATTTAACTAAGTTTTATCGAAATCGTGTTAACTTAAAAAACATTTGATCATTTCCTATATTTCTAGGGTTTGGTGAATATTTCTTTATAAATGCTTATTTTTTTCCAAGCCAAGTTAGAATAGAGCACTTTTAGAGGATTTTATAAATGAACTTTGCAATGCTATCTGGAGTTAAGAAAATGTCACATATATATAACATACATTAATAGATATACAAACACAAATAGAGATTTCATAGCTTTCATCCTGAAATTTCAGCCATGAATCAGGCATAAATATTCTGATGGTTAATTTTAGATATCTACTTAATTGGAGTAAGAGACACACATAGCTGGTAAAACACAATTTCTGGGCATATCTGTGAGGGTGTTTCTGGAAGACACTGAGATAACCATGACCTAAAGTGGATGGGCACTGATACGGTTTGGCTGTGTCCCCACCCAGATCTCATCTTGAATTGTAGTTCCTATAATCCCTACATGTCGTGGGAGGGACCCAGTGGGAGGTGATTGAATCACGGTGGTGGTTACTGCCATGCTGTTCCCATGACAGTGAGTGAGTTCTCATGATCTGATGGTTTTATAAGGGGCTTTTCCCCTTTGGCTCAGCACTTCTCCTTGTTGCTGCCATGTGAAGAAGGACAGCTTTGCTTCCCCTTCTGCCATGATTGTGAGGCCCCTGCAGCCATGTGGAACTGTCAGCCCATTAAACCTCTTTGTTCTTTATCGATTGCTCAGACTCAGGTATTTCTGCATAGCTGTATAAAAATGGATGAATACAGGCATCATCCAATTGGTTGAGAGCCCAGATAGAACAACAAGGAAAAGGAAAGGTGAATTATCTCCTTCTGAAATGGAAACATCTTTCTTCTCCTGCCCTTGACATCAGAACTTCAGGGTCTCAGACCTTTGGCCTTAGAATCAGAGTTACACCACTGGCTTCCCTGATTCTGAGTCCTTTGTGTCTGGAGTGAGCCATGCTACCAGCTTTCCTGGTTCTCCAACTCGGAGACAGGCTATTGTGGAACTTCTCAGCCTCCATAATTATGTGAACGAATTCCCCTAATGAATCTTCTCTCATCTGTCTATCTACATATATCCTATTGATTCTGCCTTTCTGGAGAACCCTGACTAATGTGATTACAATAACTACAAAATTCACTAGTTTATATAGAAGAATTGGTTTTTGTCTTTGCCCCATTTTATATTTGTATTATAACTCTGTTTCTGGAAAATGGAACGAGTTTTTTCTTCTTCATATGAGGGCTAAAGCTTTTCTCTCACCAGCATTTTTGGAGATTTTTAAGGGTTTTTTTGTTTTGACGTATAATCTTATGGAGGGTGAGAAATAATTTTTTTTCTATTTTATTTTTCAGCCCCAGGTGTTTGCTTTTGCAGATTCTTCAGCACATTGAGAGCCTCCAAGGCATGGAGGGGGGTGCCTAAAATTTCAGTGATTATAGGGAGTTGAGAGACTCAATTGGGAAAGGAAAGGTCTAAAAGGAGGCAATTTTGAAGATAAAAATTTTCTCAAAGGAGCCATTAAAGTTTGAAATAATTCTTAGTAAAGTCATCCAAACAGGAAAGGAAGTAGAATTAATTCCATATGGGTGGAACACATAGTCAGCAGAAGTTTGAGAACAGAGAACTTAGTCAATTTTAAATTAGTCAATGTAGGCTAATTTTTTGTATTTTTAGTAGAGACAGGGTTTCATCGTGTTGGACAGGCTGGTCTGAAACTCCTGACCTCAGGTGATCCACCTGCCTCGGCCTCCCAAAGTGCTGGGATTACAGGCATGAGCCACTGCACCCAGTGAGAGATGTATTGCCTATAAAGGGTTGCAGCCTGCAGGGTTGTCCTTCTGACAGGCTGGGAAGCATAGCCTCCAGCCAGAAGCCAGAAACAGATGCTTCAAGGAGGAGGTAAAGGAAACAGTAATTTATGCTGAGTGGAATGGCCAAATACATTTATTTAATAAGCTCTAAGAGGAGTCATGAATATTTATGGAAGGAGAAATGCATGCATGCGCAATTGAGTTTCTTGCTTCTTCATGGGTCCCATGTACAAAAAATGGCAGTGTTAGCATGATCCCAGGGTGGAATTTTCAGCCCTCTGACATTAACACGTGAAGCAGAGGACATGAAAACTCGCTCTGTGCATCCTCTGTACACTGGCCAGAACCTCTCCGTCATGGGTGGTCTCTTATCAGGCAAGAAAGGAGAGGCTGACATCAGTGGTGGAGTCTTTGAAAGGGCTGGTTTCTGTTAAATCCTTAGGGAAGAAAGCCTCATCATGGTTAGCAAAGGAGGGGGTATAATGATGTGCATCTGACCCCCATCATCCCATCCTAGCAAAGCTGAGAACTCAGTTTTGAAAGTTACTCTGGGGTCCCCTCAGCCAAGAGTGGGTCTGTTCAGTCAGTTGGGAGCTTAGGATTTCATTTTCATTTGTCAGTGCTAATGGGAGAGTATGCTGTCTCCATGGCAGCTGAATTTGCAAGAAACTCCTTGGATGGGGTTAATGGCGGTTGTATTTTTCTGGGAGTTCTGCTTTAATTGGATAAAGTAAGTTCTGGTAAGATTTCTCCCTTTATCTTCGGTATCTCAAATGTTTTCATTTACATAATCTTTATAACAGCTTTTGATGTCTGAGTGGATTCCCACACAGTCATCTATTGTAAGACTTTCTGATTCCTTTTTTTCCTTTGGTGATTATGAATAGGGCTTCTGTAAGTAATCGCATGGTAGCTTTTGTTTGGAAATAACATCAAAGTAGTTGTCAAAATACTTAGGAATGTGATTTTTGGATTGTAAGGTGAGACTTGTTTAGCTTTAGAAAAAACTGCCCAACTTGTAATGGGGAGGAAAAAATTTTCCATGTTTTTGGAATTCTTAGATGGGACCCTCTGTAAAAACTGACAGATTAAAATGAGAAAAACAGAAAAGTTTAAAAACATGTATACCTTATGGATACATGGGAGATACTCACAGAAAAATGAGTAAATCTCCAACAGGTGACTTTCAATTCAAGCATAAATACTATCTTTAACTTAAGGAAAGAAGATTTGAGGTGCAGTAGTGGGGAGTTAACCAGCAAAAGCACAGTAGACAAGGGTAAGGTTTGTTATACAGACTTAAGTCCATGCGTTCTCCATTGATAAGACTCTTTAGTGATTTAGTTATCCTTCTCTTCTTGATGTCAAGAGAGGTAGCTTTTAAATGGGGATTTCCTTGATAGATGTAAATTTTCCTTACACAAGTGTAACTTCTACTTTGTTTTCAGAACTTCCTTTGTTAGAATTTTTTTTCAAAATAATCAGCTTGGAATAATTCTTAAGCCAAAGGGACATATATTGGGGTGGCATATTCTGGTTTCCTACCATTATATTTTGGGGTGG
>NW_026652293.1:80561539-80561903 GCF_009828535.3 Hylobates moloch
TTCTTCAATATGTGGCTTTTCTTTTTGTTCTCTTAACAAGGTCTCTTCCGGAGTATAAACTTTGAATATTAAGAAATCCACATTGTCATTTCTTCTGTGTATATCAACCTTTTCTGTCAGTTGTTAAAATTCATTACCAAACCCAAAGGCACATAGCTCTTCTTCTATAGTTTCTTCTAGAAATGGTATAGTTTTGCATTTTTAGTGTAAGGATGATTTCGAGTGATTATTTGTATAAGTTGTAAAGTTTTCATCTACACGCATATCATTTCTTATGGCTTCCAATTAATCATTCCCTCACTATTTTTGGGAAGGACACAGGATAGTGGGCTCCGTTAGAATAGATAGCTAGACATGAACAGGA
>NW_026652293.1:80562003-80563092 GCF_009828535.3 Hylobates moloch
ATAGACCAGCTGTGCTATCTCATTGTGGTTTTCAGTTCTCTAGTATGTTGAGTATCTTTTTGTATGTTTACTTGGCATCTGTAGATCTTCTTTGGTGAGGTGTCTGTTCAGATCTGTGTGCATTTTTAATTGGGCTGTTTAACTTATTGTTTAGTTTTAACAATTTTTATATATTTTGAATACAAATTCTGAGATCTGTATTTTGCAAATATTTTCTTCAATATGTGGGTTTTCTTTTTGTTCTCTTAACAAGGTCTCTTCCGGAGTATAAACTTTGAATATTAAGAAATCCACATTGTCATTTCTTCTGTGTAGATCAACCTTTTCTGTCAGTTGTTAAAATTCATTGCCAAACCCAAAGGCACATAGCTCTTCTTCTATAGTTTCTTCTAGAAATGGTATAGTTTTGCATTTTTAGTGTAAGGATGATTTCGAGTGATTATTTGTATAAGTTGTAAAGTGTTCATCTACACACATATCATTTCTTATGGCTTCCAAGTAATCATTCCCTCACTATTTTGGGGAAGGATACAGGATAGTGGGCTCCGTTAGAATAGGTAGCTAGACATGAACAGGAGGGGGAGCTCCTAAAAAAGGGAAGCCTGGGAAGGCTCTCCTGGAGTGACCACCAAAAATTCACGTTAGTAGCATCTCTAGTGCTGGAGTGGATGGGCACTTGTCAATTGTGGGTAGGAGGGAGAAGAGGTACCTATGCAGAAAGAAACACCCTAGAACTCCTCTTAAGATGCCCCAATCATCATTCGTTCTGCAATAAAAATGTCAGAATATTGCTAGGTACATGCTGATAAGAACAACAAAGGGGACATTCTTAAGAGAAATCTGGCACCATAAGTGCAGAGAAGGACATTCAAAAGAGATGGGCAGGTGCAGTAGTTACAAACGTGACCGGTGTCAGCCAGCCTGCGATGGCGGGAAAGAGGCTGGTGCCAGAGTGGATTCGGATTGATCACCACACATGTACCTCAACCAACAGCGAGGAGGTCCCACATGCCTAAGTGGGGCAAGTCGGGGACCTAAGGCAGTAGCAGGAAAACCAGACAAAGAAAACAGGCGGAGATTTGAGACAGA
>NW_026652294.1:0-8275 GCF_009828535.3 Hylobates moloch
CCACCACAGTGAGAGCTCCCCATTGTCTTGCTGAACAAAAACCCTTCTCACCGAAGGGGAACAGAGTCCTGGGTCAGCTGCTGAAGCTCAACTCCCTTTTCGAGCAGGTGTGGGAGCCCTGAGGCTTCTCTGACATAGCATGTGTTTATTTTCTTAGGTGAGATCTAAAACCCAAGAAGGGAATATATTTATGTCTACGGCCTGATGGTTTCTTTCTTTAGCAACTTGCCACATCTGGACTGCTTATTATTTATTTATTTTTTAGAAAGTAGACTGAATATAAATTACAAAGAAAAACAATCAATTAAAAAAATGGCCTTTTTTTTGTACTTTCTTTGGGGGTGGGCTGGGGGGCTTTTGCAAAGGATAAACTTCATTTAGTGTAATTATGGAAATCATCAGCTTCTCAATGTGTAATAATTACAGGTTGTCTTACTATTTGATCTTCTCCTTCGCTACAATGTTCTTTTAAAAAAGGTAGACTAAATATGTATCAAATTAAGGCTCATAACTTGGAAATGCATTTTGAAATGTAGCTACAGATGGTATACGAAACCAAAGTGAAGATTAACCGAGTAGAAAAGTAGACTTTACTTGGTTGGTTTGTCTGTTTTCATGGCACAGGAAGAGCTCAGCTCTTACTGAGCTGGACCAGGTGCATGCCATCTTCGGAGCTGCCATGGAGTCCCAGTGTTCCCTAGTGTTTCCATAGTAATCTCATCAACAACACTGAAGACCTTCTCAGTATTTTCTTTTGAGTCCAGCTCCATTTTTGCAGCCTTGTATCTCTCTTAACCTTCCATCTCCACCCCTTCCATACATTACTCCCACCTCCCTACGCTCCTTAGAGTTTTTCTATGGCCTCCAGCTTTTACAAGCACTCCCTCTGCTTGGGAACATCTTTGTCTACCTGGATTAGCTTGTGAACTGCTAATTGTCTTTCAAAATTCAACTGAAGAGAGACCTTCTCTCAGATTAGCCCTGAGCAGGTGACCTGAATTTACAGAGTACAGAGACAGGTCACTGGGCCTAGAGTACCTACTTATTTTTTACTTTTTATTGTATTTATTTATTTTTTTGAGATGGAGTCTCACTCTGTCGCCCAGGCTGGAGTGCAGTGGCGCGATCTTGGCTCACTGCAAGCTCTGCCTCCTGGGTTCTCCTGCCTCAGCCTCCCGACTAGCTGGGACTAAAGGCGCCCGCCACCACGCCTCGCTAGTTTTTTGTATTTTTAGTAGAGACGGGGTTTCACTGTGTTAGCCAGGATGGTCTCGATCTCCTGACCTCATGATCCGCCCACCTCAGCCTCCCAAAGTGCCGGGATTACAGGCATGAGCCACTGCGTCCGGCCGAGTGCCTGCTTATTTTTACCTGCTTTCAGATTCTCTCCTACCCTTCTAAATTACAAGCTATTTGATGTTTTATTTGTCCTGTATTTGGGAGGCTCAGTCCAGTATCTTTACTTAGCAAATGCTTAAACATTTTCAGAATAAATTTTTTAAAAAAATACATAGTTGAAAATCAATAATAGATCAGAGATGCTATCATAGACCAAAGACTAATACTGACTACCACAATAGTAACTTTTACAACAGAAATCATAACTACAATTCTAAAGATTAGGGGTAGGTTTATTTGATTCTGTCACTGGCAGCTTTGCTAGTTGCCTTGAATAGCAGAATCAGCAGTCGGTCTCACCAGAAGATGAGGAATGAGAGGGATCAAGTTAGAGGTGGAGAGTTAACATTGGCAAGTGAAATTTAATGTGCTAAAGAGCTGACCAAGGGCATGGTCCTTTTTTAAAGGGGACACAAAGTGATTTTCTCTGCAGACATACACGCAATACCAATCATAAAGGGTGACATTTATTGAGCACTTACTAAGTGCCAGACATTGTACATGGATCATCACATTTAATTATTCCCAAGACTCTATGAACTAGGAACTAATATTATCCCCTACTTGAGGGCAGAGAGGTCAAGGAACTGGCTTGTGGCAGGAAGTGGCAGAGCTGTGACCTAAACTCAGAGCCCATGTACTTAACTGAACTATAGGCAGATTATACTCCAGGAGTAAAGTCACCCAACGGAAGCAACAAGCATGACAGGGAATGCTGGGATGGGAGAAGGTAAAAGGAACTCCTTAGACTGGGATAAGTGTGTGCAGACGTATGTATAAGACTATGCCTGGAAATATTGTTTAAAAAGTGAAAAATAACTAAAATCCTCATTAATAGGAGTTTGGTTAAACTGTGTTAGAGCTTTATGATGTAGCACAAAGCAGACAATAAGAGGAAGACATAGGCTTCTATATAGTTACGTGGAAGGTGTTTGTGAAAATGCAGGTCACTGAAGAGGATGTGTGGTAAGATATCATGATCCCATCTGCATTGATTCTATATGTATATAAATACAGGCTGAATTTTAAAGACACATTAATTGTGCTTGGTAGTTTTCTCCTGGGATTGCAGAAGAGGAACAATGACGCTTTATGCCATCTCTTCCTACTCTTCTGTATGGTTATGTGAAGATATTCATTTTATAGTTTTTAGAAATAATAAAACTGTACTAATTTTGAAAAACAGTAAACTCTGACATTGCCTATTAGCATTCTCAATATTCCCGTGCAATGCATAAACATAACTTTTTAAATGATACGTACACACATACGTGAGTTTTCTTTGTCAAATACTTTTCTATAATCTTTAAATCAAGCATGCCAAAAAGGTAAAAGCTTTCCTGTTTCAGTGTAGGAGATGGTCTTCTGCAAATGAAAGAGATGTAGGGGATAGAAACAGGAATGACTGAGCTGTTCGAGGGACTAATGTTCCTAAGTGAGCTAACTGGAAATCTAATATGAACAGTGCAACTGAATAACTATTGTAAAGCAGTATTTGTAAACAATAAAAGATGATTATCGTAAGTACTATTGTTGCAAAAACTATTTTACTGATCACATGCAGTGGTGATCTGTAGGAATGATTGTTGTGATGTTTGCTGTAACATAAAATGAAACACGGGAAGTGGCTGAGATCTTTAGGATGTGTGTGGTTCATTTTTTGAAAGCAAATGATGTCTCAGAAGCATCTGTGAGACTCTGCCAGGATCCATCATTCTACAAAACATCTGTGATGGACATTGATAAGGTTGATTTGTTGAGGAAAGGCAACGTGTCAGTAAGATAGTCTGAGAGGTTCTTGGATTTCATGTGAAAGAATGCTGGAAATAGAATTTCTTGGGGAGCATTCTAACTAACTTATCACGGAAGCTGCTTTACATTGAACCCTCAGCAAAGTTAGATTATCAGAAAAAAAATATAAACTGCTGTGGAGGGGAGAGGAAGGAAAGTCAGGGAGGGAGGGGGGCAAGGAGAGAAAGAGAGAGAGAGAAGAGAGAAAGAGAGAGAGAAGAGAGAGAGCACAAGCACACACTTCAATGCGCATCTATAAATCATCCTGAAAACCACTGATAAATTATTTTAGCAATGTTCCTCAGGTGTAACATTTCAAGATATATCATTTTTGCTTTTTATTTGGCATAATTTACTAGGCAATTTTGGAAGTTCCCCTCACATCAGTAACATACAGTACATCACCCAGTATGTCAGGGGACACAATGGCCTAAGTTTGCCTTTTGCAAGGTTTGAGGGATGGCAGTTTCCCTACCTGACTCAGGAAAGTCTGTAGCTGATATCCATCTTCAAGTTTGTGGTTCTTTCTCTCTCTATATATATTTGAGCTCAGCAGTCATGCTGGAGTCCAGAGTAGGTGATTCTTTCTGCTTTAGCTTGACTCCTCCTTAAGACTGTAACTCTCTCAGTTTTACATTTTTTTGTCAGACGTAAGCTGATACTCCACAAGGAGAGGAGGAAATTCTGTGGTTCACATCCAGTGGTGCTTGGAATCTGATTGGTTGTCATTCTTCCAGCTAGTTTGTCATGAGTGGATATCTGTCCTGGATTCCCAAGGATCAAGGCTGCCCCATTAGCCAGGAAGTAGGGAGATCGAGGAGGTTACTTGAGAAACAGCTGCTGCTGGATCAAGGCTGCCCCATTAGCCAGGAAGAAGGGAGATAGAGGAGGTTGCTTGACAAAGAGCTGCTTCTTTGCTGCCTCAGGGTTGTGTCTGTTTCCTCTCATATCTGAAGACAGATGTGCTGGCAGAAGCAAAGTCCTTTGTCCAGCCATGTGCAAATGCACGGGACATAGATATGAACAGACATTCTGGTCCCACTCTAGAAAATGTAGATGTTCATCTTGTTTCCAAGCGGACAGTAAGGCTGTAGGTGTTTTTTGACTTCCTTGAGAGAAACAGAAGATAGCAGCAATTGTGTCAGGGCTTACTATCCTAGGAGGAGTTCAGCCACCGAGATTTACATATTCAGTGCTGTGGTTTTTGTTTCATTTTGCAAGAGGAACGAGCCCCTCAAGCTCTGTCTTAGAGTTCCCTGCCCTCCCTGTCTACCTACTTGGCACCCAGCCTCTGTGTTCTCTTCTCATATTAAGGCATAGAAATCATGGGCAACTACGGTTCAGGCTGGCTCTGGATGCAGTTGTGAAATCGATGAGTTTGGGCTTGGTTTTTCAGACTCCCAAATGCCCTGATAATCCTGTCTCGAAGGGCTGGCCAGCACCTCCACACCTGTGGGTATTTCTCGTCAGGTGGGATGAGAGACTGAGAAAAGAAAGAAGACACAGAGACAAAGTATAGAGAAAGAACAGTGGGCCCAAGGGACCGTCACTCAGCATACGGAGGACCCACACTGGCACCGGTCTCTGAGTTCCCTCAGTATTTATTGATTACTATTTTCACTATCTCAGCAAGGGGAATGCGGCAGGAGAACAGGGTGATAGTGGGGAGAAGGTCAGCAAGAAAATATGTGAGCAAAGGAATCTGTGTCACAAATAAGTTCAAGGGAAGGTACTATGCCTGGATGTGCACATAGGCCAGATTTATGCTTCTCTCACCCAAACATCTCAGTGTAGTAAAGAATAACAGAGCAGCATTGCCACCAGCGTATCTCGCCTCCAGCCACAGAGCGGTTTTCTCCTATCTCAGAACAGAATGAATGTACAATCAGGTTTTACACTGAGACATTCTGTTCCCAGGGGCATGCAGGAGACAGAGGCCTTCCTCTTATCTCAACCGCAAGAGGCTTTCCTCTTTTACTAATCCTCCTCAGCACAGACCCTTCACGGGTGTCAGGCTGGGGGATGGTCAGATCTTTCCCGTCCCACAAGCCATATCTCAGGCTGTCTCAGTGGGGAGAAACCTTGGACAATACCCGGTTTTCCTGGGTAGAGGTCCCTGCGGCTTTCCGCAGTGCATTGTGCCCCTAGTTAATCGAGAATGGAGAATGGCGATGACTTTTACCAAGCATACTGCCTGCAAACATACTGTTAACAAGGCACATCCTGCACAGCCCTAGATCCCTTAAATCTTGATTCCATACAACACATGTTTCTGTGAGCACAAGGCTGGGGCTAAAGTTACAGATTAACAGCATCTCAAGGCAAAATAATTGTTCAGGATACAGATCAAAATGGAGTTTCTTGTGTCTTCCTTTTCTACATAGACAAAGTAACAGTCTGATCTCTCTTTCTTTTCCCTACCCTGGCTGAGGTTAGAGTTCCAAGTCTAAGAGGGAGGATAGGAGGCGGACAGGCCAATGGAAGCAACAAATGAACAACAGATGGAGACAAGGAATAGTGTGGATTTTTGAGTTCATTAGCTTGTCCTCCACTCTTTCAAAACCTCCTTTGCAATGACAGAAGAAATACAAAAATGATAATGAATTTATTTCTTGGTTGGAGAATCATGAGAGGTCCTATTAGAAGAAAAAAACTTTGAAGAACACCACAGAGATTTAAACCATGTCATTGAATTCACAGAGAAACTGGACTTTAAAAACATTTTTTCCATTGCAAAAACAGGAGGAGTCCTTGAAGCAGCCAGTTTTAGTTTTCCCCACAGAGTCCCAGAAAAGCCATACTTCAGAGCTATCGGGGCTGGGAATGGTGATAGGTGGGCAGTGGAGAGTGGAATAACACCTGGATCATCTCTCTGCTGGTTACACACAGCTTGGCCCTCATACTTCAGGCCATGGGAATAGAGATTGAAAGAAAAAGGGCCAAGTTAACAGGCATTCAATAGCAATGGGATAAAAAAACCCTCCCAAACCACTAGAAGGAAAAGAAATAGACAAAAATAATAAACCAATCCAGCAAAATTCAGGAAAAGTGAGTAAAAAATTGAGGCAAGCATGATACATAAAAGTACAAAATAAATTTGAAGGACCAAGTCAAAATATACAGTCACAAACTATCGTGAATGTTAAATTATTTAAAACTTTAAATAATTTATATAAAAATAAAAATAAAGCAAAAGATGACTCTCTTTTCGAGGATATTTGATTCACTAGAGAAACAGTTCGTTTGCATTCTGTTTATGATTGGTTAAAAACTAGATTCCAAAAAGTCAGATGTTAATGTAAAGAAAACTTTATGAAAATAATAATGGATTTTTATCTAGTAGAAAAGATAACTCCAATGCTTATGGTTTCATTGCTCTGTAGGACATTAACAAGTTGTGCATCTTATTTAGCAAACTTATTCCAACATTAGTAGATGTGAGTGTGTGTGTGTGCAAGTGTGTGTGCATGTATGTGTATATGTATGTATGTAGGTATATATGTATATACTAGCAAATGATAAAGTTGGTTCAAAGGACGATGTACAGTAGTACCTCTTTATCCACAGTTTTGCTTTCTGGGGTTTCAGTTACCTGTAGGCAACTGTAGTCTGAAAATATTAAATAGAAATTTCTAGAAATAAGAATTTACTCATTTTAAATTGTGTGCCTTAGTAGCGTGATGGCATCTCATGCCCTTCCGCTCCATACCAGCCTGGGACTGAATCATCCCTTTGTCCAGCGTCTCCATGCTGTCTACACTTACCCTCCTACTTAGATGCTTAGTAGCCCTCTTGGTCATCAGACTGACTGTCATGATATCCTAGTGTTTGTGCTCAAGTAACTCTTATTTTACTGAATTGCTCTTTTTCATTACTAGTTATTGTTGTTAATCTCTTATTGTGACTAATTAATACATTTTATCATAGGTAAGTATGTATAGGAAAAAACATAGCATATATAGTGTTGTGCACTAGCATCCACTGGGGGGAGAATTTTGCTACAGTTAGAACACAGAAGACTGTCCAGAAGAAAGAATTCTCTATACTTGCCACCTTTTTTCTGTTTGGTGTCCCCATGTAAGTCTCAGTGTTACGATCTCTCTCCCCACCTCAATCACTGTCCTCGGTCTCTGGAAGGAAATTCCCCTTGGACTGAGGCCAGCATGGTGCTAGACAGGAGAGATCCAGTACCCACTCTGGAAAATTTCATAAGATGTCCAGTTCTCCACCTTCTGCAGGGACCTTTTATCATATCTCATGTGCCCATGGCATTTGTCACTGCCATCTGCGCAATACTGAACTCCAGCAACATCAACTGAGAAGAAAGAGAGAGAGGGAGAAAGGGAAAGAGAGAGAGGGAGAAAGGGAAAGAGAGAGAGGGAGAAAGGGAAAGAGAGAGAGAAAGAAAAGTCATTTGTTCATTGAGCCACACAAATTATTTTTTCTAATTAAATTATATATCCAGGTAGCTGCAATATGATACAATCCCAAATACACATATTTATTAAATATGATTCAAAGAACATTCATTGAGTACTCTGTATCAAGCCACAATGTAAAATAAATGCAAAATTACTGGTGATTGTTATGCCTTTCTGTGGGACTTCACTCTCTCTGGTTGGAGGTACTGTGTAGGAGCACATGAGCTCCAATCAGGTGGTCTGGAGGGAGCAAAATGCCACTGTTGGAGGTTAAATATGAAGGGAAATAGCAGTAGGCATCGGACAGCATAGAGTGAAAATAAAAGTGCATATACTTCTAGTGTCTGTTTTACAGATTCCTTGTTTTGTTTTTGTTTTTGTTTGTTTTTGCTTTTTTGAGATGGAGTCTCCCTCTGTCACCCAGGCTGGAGTGCAATGTCGTGATCTTGCCTCATTGCAACCTTCGCCTCTCAGGTTCAAGCAATTCTCCTGCCTCAGACTCCTGAGTAGCTGAGATTACAGGTATGCACCACCATGCCCAGCTAATTTTTGTATTTTTAGTAGAGACGGGGTTTCACTGTGTTGGTAAGGCTGGTCTTGAACTCCTGACCTCGTGATCCACCTGCCTTGGGCTCCCAAAGTGTTGGGATTACAGGCGTGAGCCA
>NW_026652294.1:8375-48139 GCF_009828535.3 Hylobates moloch
CTTTCTTTCTTTCTTTCTTTCTTTCTTTCTTTCTTTCTTTCTTTCTTCTTTCTTTCTTTCTCTTTCTTCCTCCCTTCCCTTTCTTTCTCTTTCTCTCTCTCTTTCTTTCTCTCTCTTTCTTTCTTTCTTTCTTTCTTTCTTTTTTTCTTTCCTTCCCTTCCTTCCCTTCCTTCCTTTCTGTCCCTTCCCTCCCTTGCTTCCTTCTTTCCTTCCTTCCTTCTCTTTCCTTCCCTTCTTCCTTCCTTCCTTCTTCCCTTCCCTTCTCTTTCTTTCTCTTTCTTTCTTTCTTTTTCTTTCTTTCCTTCCTTCCTTTCCTTCCCTTCCTGCCCTTCCTTTTTTCCTTCTGTCCTTCTTTTTCCTTCCCTTCTTCCTTTCTTTTCTTTCCTTTCTTTCTTTCTTTCTTTCTTTCTTTCTTTCTTTCTTTCTTTCTTTTCTTTCTTTCTTTCTTTCTTTCTTTCTTTCTTTCCTCTCTCTCTCTCTCTTTCTTTCTTTCCTTTCTTCTTTTGTTGTTGTGTTCCAGGACGATTTAGTGTTACCTACAGTTCCCAGAGAAAGAATCTTGTCTGGAGGGGTGGCTGGGGCAGGGCTACTGCTCTCCCTGCTCTGTGCTCTAGTGGCCAGGTGGCTCAGCTCTAGCTGCCAGGCCACGTTTCCTAGGGAATGGCATTCTGTCTTCTTAACAAGAACAAAATAGGAGCTTAGTAAATATAAGATGCCTTCAGCTTTTGGTATATGTGTAATCATAAATATAAATTTGTTTAAAACCTGAAATATTCTGATATTCTCAATGGCTAGCCAAACTTAAAATGTGTATTTGGACTTGAATTTCCCACCAAGGGTGTTACTAGCTTGTTTACTGTTGCAGCTGCCTTTTTTTTTTTTTTTTTTGAAAGTTTAAAAAAATACACAAGGGGGCTTTTGCTTCCTGAAAAATGGAGTAGAATTATTTTTACCTATTTCTCTCAAATAAAATAAAAACCCTGGACATTGTACGTAAAGCAAACTTATGAAGACTCTGGAAGGTGGAAAGAAGAAGGCAGACCAGTTAGGAACATTGGGACCCAAGGAGCGACCCAGCAGTGCATTCCCTGGGGTTTCTTTTTGCCTCATCCATTCCAGACTTGGTTCTGGAAAAGTTTGTCAACTCGGAAACAGCAACAGGCCCAGAAAAACAAAAAGCCCTAATAAAAAGCTGGCTCTCTCTAGTCAAAGGAGAAAGAAAGGGGAAGCCCTGTAAAACAATTCTTAGGCAGTAACGGCTCTGCTCCATTCAAACACCCCAACTTCTCCTTCCTGAGTGGCAAGAGAGGAAATTGGCTGAGATGAGTTTAAATGAGATCCAAAGCCTCATAACGCAATACTCCAAAGTCCAGATTTCAACTGAAAACTACGCATCCCAACAGGAACCAAGGGAACCAGGAAAATCTCAGCTTTAATGAGACAGTTAAGAGGCGCTAATACTGATATGACAGAGACATTAGAATTATCTGACAAGAATGTTAAAGCTGCCATCATAAGAGCACATCAAACTCAACAACACCATCAATGAGGAAGATCATAAATCAACATTGCTGGAAAACTCCAACCAGCACCAGCAGAATTTGCATTCTTTTCAAGTGCCCATGGAACATACACCAAAATTGCCATATACTGGGCCATGTAACAAACCTCAACAAATTTAATAGAATTGACATCACACGGAGTGTGTTCTCTGACCACCTGGAATCAAACTGGAAATCAATAATAGAAAAATAATGGGAAAAATGCCAAACCCTTGGAAACAAAACAACACACTTCTAAACAATCCATGGGAGATTTCAAGGAAAATAAAAGATTATATATTGAATAGAATAAAACTGAAGATGTAACATATTATAATATCAAGGATACAGCAAAAGCCCAAAGAAAGGAAAACTTATCCCAGAAAAATGAAAACTTACATCAGCACAAAAACGTATATAATACAAAACTATTCATAGCGGTTTTATTTGTATTAAAAAAAACTGGAATCAGCCAAAATGTCCTACAATAGATTAATGGTAAAACAAACTGCGGTACATCCATCCCATGGAATAATTAGTATTAAAAAGTAGTGAGTTGGGCACAGTGGTTCATACCTATAATCCCAGCACTTTGTGAAGTAGGGGTGGGAGAATCGCTTGACCTAGGAGTTTGAGACCAGCGTGGGCAACATAGTGAGACCATGTCTCTAAAAAAAATTAAAAAAAAGTTAGCTGTATGTTGTGTCCCGTACCTGTAGTCCTAGCTACTTGGGAGGCTGAGGCAGGAGGATGCTTGAGCCCAGGAGTTCGAGGCTGCAGTGAGTTACGATCTTGCCACTGCACTCCACTGTTAGGTAACATGGGGTACCTTAAAATGGCGCCGTATCTTAAGATGGGGCTGGTTCCGGGTTCTTCTCCCCTCCTTGACCGGGCACTGTCTGAACCCGCCAAAGGAGGGCCAACCAGAAAGAAGCATCTCCCGCCTTCTCTTGGGCCCGCCCCTAGCCCAATCCACGTAGGCCCAAGGGATATAAAACCCAGCACACCAGCAGCCTTCTCTCTTCTCTTCCTTCCCCTTGTGTGGTGCCGCTCGATACCTCCAATAAAGATCTCTTGACAGCGACCGGTGTAGTTTGGTCTCTGCCCGGCCCCTTTCATCCACTGTGTGTGACAGAGTGAGACTCTGTCTGTAAAAAAAAATAAAAAAAAATAGTGAGCTGTTGATACACATGACTTGAATGGATCTGAGGGGAATTATGCTGAGTATAAAGGTCACATATTGCATGATTCCATTTACATAACGTTTTTGTCTTTTCAAAAATATTGCAAGGGTTACTTCTTGGTTGCAGGGTGTGTGCATTTTTCAATTTACAAATTGGCCTCAAATTCGTGTATTGAGTTACATTCCCACATTTGCAATGATTGGTCCTCCGTGGAGTTTCCTCACTCTACATCCTCTCCAATACTTGATATTACCAGGCCGTTTTATTTTTTTCCAGTCAAATGGGCAATACATTGTATTTTATTTTTGGTTTAAAATACATATTTGTGTTTTCTGATCACTCATGAGGTTGACCATTTAAAAATGTTTATTGGCTATTGGGGTCTCATCTGTTGTGAATTGCCTGTTTTTAAGGTATGCCCACTTTTTTACTGAGTTTCTTATTTGTTTCACGATTGCATAGAAGTTTCCAATCTTTCTTCCCTCCTCTTTTTCTTTAATAACAGAATGCCAAGTTTTTACAGGGCAACAGTGTCCCAGCCAAAAATCTAATTCCTCAGCTTCTTTGCAGTTAGGACAATTGAGACATAATCTGAAATCTATTGTGCATTTCTGGAAAAATTTTGCGTGATTGACAGAGGCACCGCTGCTTATTTCTCCTTTGTGTTCTATCTTCTTCTGTCTGGAACTTGGCAGAAGCACCCATCTTGCAGGATAAAAGTCACAGTCTAGAGTGGAGGAGCAGGCAGGGAAAGGACCTGGGTCCTGCAGCAGCTGTCTAGCTCTGAACCACCTGCCTCCAGAGTCTGCCTTGGTGGGAAAAATGTATCTCTTTATCTGATCAAGCTCCTCTAGTTAGATTTCAACTACATATAGCTGAGTGAATACTGATGAATACTGAATAATGAATACTGGTATAACTTTCTAATATTTTCTCTTAGAGTTCTGCACTGAAGTTTTTAAATAAGTTTAGTCTATACCTTTCTTTTCCATTTTCAGTCTTCAATTTTGACTTCAAGATAATTCTAGTCCTATGATGTGATTTATGTTTCTAAATAATGGCATTTACCCTCTTTCACTATTCCCTGGAATTGGAAAAAATATAGGTTATTTATTTATTTATTTAGGTTTCGGTAAAAATTAACCATATGTTTAACAGGACCTGGACTTTGATTTAAGCAAACTTAGGGTAAAAACAGTTTAAAGACAATCAAGGAAATTGGAATAGGAAATGGGTATTGGATATTAGGGAATTACTCTCATTTATGCTGGGAATCATAATGGAATGGTTGTTGTTTTTTAAAAGTCCTTATCAGTTGGCAACGTATTAATGATTGGCTGAAAAATACTGCCAGTGTCTGTGTGTGAGGAGGTGAGATAACAGAGTAATTGGATGGGGGGGAGGCGGTAGTTGAAACAAGATTAGTAAAATGTTAATTTGTGAAGCTTAGGGTTCATTATACTATTTGTGTATATTCATAAATGGTTGAACATTTCTATAAACATTAAAAATGAAACTAAAGTGGTCTCCCGTTGCTGACTGTGACTGTCACACTCTGTCAGCAGGTGGAAGTGCTGTATAAACCATGAGCCTACATAGGCCTAATGGATCATTGTGCTCGCTAAGTAACAAAAGCAATGATACAATATGAGCCAGGTCAGATTTTATTGCTTTTAGACAAAAGGGCAAGCTAAGATTTGCGGAGCAAAGAACAGGTAATAAGAAATTATTTTAAAAATTCTAAGTGATTCTCTAAAGTCTTATAGACAAGTTAGATAGAAAAGTACATAAAAACCCCATAAACTTATAAACTTATTACAATTATAAAACCATTTGGTCTCTCTCTCTCTCAAACTGTCCCCTTATTTGCATTTTAAATTAGTATTTTCATACATATATATTTGCAAAACCTTATTGATTTTATTGATGAAAATGACTTGGAATTTGCTTTAAAACCTTATATGATAAAAATAAATACTATTCTGTAGTTCTTTTTACCCAGCTTTTAACTGGCATAGTTTAATCTATGAAAACAGCTCCATATTTTAAAAGATTTTCTAACTATGACAACAGGCAAAATTTCATAGATGATAAAATGTCTTAACAACTAATACCTAATATTTTAACTTAGGTTATGTACAATAGCTTTAAGAACCAGTTGTAGAATTTGATATATATAAAATAATATAGACCCGGTCACTGGGCAAACTTATGGTGGAATCATTTTTTGTGTTGTTGTGGACAAATTAGTTATTCTTTCTGAACCCCTGTTAGGATATATATTTTTTAAAGCCCATAATTTGGGCATCTCATAAAGTAGTGAAGTCTGAAATTAAACAATCAATGTAAGAGAGCTAGTTTCCTTTCTCGGCAAGAGAATATGACTCTAAAATTTATGCCCAAGTTAGACTATTTCTATCTTGCCTCTTTCCCCTAGAATATTTGGGTTTAATTAAAAATTTACAATGAAATTAGAAAAATAAAAATAAAAATAGAAAATCAAATGGAGATAAAATAACAATGGTAATCAAAATAGACCCCTATTTTGATCTAAAAAAGAAAAGAAAAAAGATAATTTGGACATCATAAAATTAAACTTCTGCTCTTCACATGGCATGTCAAGAAAATAAAAGGCACCACACATTGGGAGAACATATTCATGAAACACAAATGTGAGGAAAAAATCATATGCAGAATATACAAAGAACTCTCACAGTTCATAGTAACAACACACCAATAAAAACTTGACCAAAAATTTGAAAGGATATGTCATCAAAGAAGGTATATAGTGAAGTTACAATACTAGGCTTCAGCAGGTGGAACCCTCATTTGCTGCTGATGGGAGTGCAAAATAGCACAGCCACTTTGGAAAACAGTTTGGCAGTTTCTTATAAAGTTCAACATACACCTACCAGATGACTCAGCAGTCCCAAAGCTAGGAATTTACCCAAGCGAAATGAAATCCTGAGTTCACACAAAAACCTGAATTGAAAAGCTTACAGCAACTTTATTTTTAGCAGCCAAAAATTAGAAATGACCAAATGGCTTTAAACTGTTAACTAGATAAACAAGCTGTGGCATATCCACACAATGGAATACTACTCAACAACAGACAAGTGAACTAGTGATACACGAAACAGCATGGATGAATCTCAAATGCATTCTCCTAAGTGAACAAAGCCAGACTCAAAAGGCTTCACATCGCATGGCTCTAGTTACATGATATTCAGGAAGAGGCAAATGATTGGATCAGGCAAAAACCAGTGGTTGCCAAGGGCTGGGGGTGAAGGAAGGGGCATAAAGGAACTTTAAAGGATGAGGGACCTTTCCTATATGTTGAATGTGGTTGTGGTTACACAGCTATTCATTTGCCAAAACTTATAGAAATATACACGAAAACGTAGCTTTTATTGTAATTTATACCTCAGGAAACCTCACTTAAAATAAGCAGTTTTTGATTGAACATAAAATCTGGTTCTAAACTTCTTGGAAACTGACAAAATGAAGATAATAAGTTACGTAACTTTCATCTAGGGGAAAAATTTCTAGTTTCTACGTGTGACTGAAGGCTTTCCTGGGATAAAAGTTGAAGACAATCTCTATCTTGGGGCATTGCATAGGAGCTGCTAAATGGATAATATTGGGGGCAGTGCAAAGAAACTGCATTGGATAATACTCTCAGTAGTAATTTCATAAAGAATAAAAAACAGAATTCGTATGACCTTTTTTTTTACTTGTATAAATTTAAGTGATACAGGTGCAATTTTGCTACATAGCTATATTGTGTAGTGGTGAAGTCTGGGCTTTTAGTGTATCTATCACCTGAATCATGTACATCGTATCCATTTGGTATTTTCTCATCACTCAACCTCCTCCCACCCTTCCACTCATCTCAATCTCCAGTGTTTATCATACCACACTCTATGTCCATGTGTACCCATTATTTAGCTCCCACTTGTAAGTGAGAACATGTGACATTTGACCTTCTGTTTCTGAATTATCCACTTAAGATAATGGCCTCCAGTTCCAACCACATTGCTGCAAAAGACATGATTTCATTCTTTTCTTTATAGCTGAATAGTATTTCATTGTGGTATGTGTATACACACACACACACACACACACACGCCATGTTTTCTTTATCCAGTCATCTGTTGATGGACACTTGGGTTGATTCCATATCTTTCCTATTGTAAATAGTGCTGCAATAAACATGTGAGTGCAGGTATCATTTTTATATAATAATTTATTTCCCTTTGGGTAGATACCCAGTTGTGGTATTGCTGCATCACATGGTAGTTCTATTTCTAGTTCTTTGAGAAATATCCACAGTGTTTTCCATAGAAGCTGTACTAGTTTACATTCCCACTAATAGTGTATAAGTATTCCCTTTTCTCTGCATCCTTGCCAACATGTTATTTTTTGGTGTTTTAATAATAGCCATTCTGACTGCTGTAAGATAATATCTCATTGTGGTTTTAACTTGTGATTCTCTAGTGATTAGTGATTTGAGCATTTTGTTTTTTGTATGCTTCTTGGCCATTTGTATACTGTATTAATCTGTTCTTATGCTGCTAATAAAGGCATACCCAAGACTGGGTAATTTATAAAGAAAAAGTGGTTTAATTGACTCAGTTCCACATGACTGGGGAGGCCTCACAATCATGGCAGAAGGCAAAGGAGAAGCAAAGGCACATGTTACATGGAGGCAGGCAAGAGAGTGTGTGCAGGGGAACTCCGCTTTGTAAAATCATCAGAGCTCATAGGACTTATAGAGTATCATGAGAACAGCATGGGATAAACCTGCCCCCATGATTCAATTACCTCCCACCGGGTCTCTCCCATGATATGTGGGGATTATTCCAACTTAAGGTGAGATTTGGGTGGGGACACAGAGCCAAACCATATCATATACCTTCTTTTGAAAAATGTCTATTCATGTCCTTTGCCCACTTTTTGGTGGGTTTTTTTGTTGTTGTTGTTGACTTTGAGTTCCTTAAAAATTCTGGACATTATTTCCCTACAGGATGCATAGTTTGCAAATATTTTCACCCATTCTGCAGATTATCTGTTCACTCTATTGATTATTTCTCTTGCTGTTCAGAAGCTTTCTAGTTTAATTAAGTCCTGTTTATCTATTTTTGTTTTTGTGCTTGTGCTTTTGGTATCTTAGTCCTGAATTCTTTGCCTTGATCAATTCCAGAAGCACTTTCCCTAGGTTTTCTTCTAGTGTTTCTGTAGTTACAGGTCTTATATGTAAGTCTTTAATCTGCCTTGAGTTAACTTTTGTATTTGGTGAGAGATAGAGGTCTAGTTCCATTCTTCCGCATATGGCAATTCAATTTCCCCAGTACTGTCTATTGAAGAGGATCCATATGACTATTTCTTGAATAAATGTTGAATGTGAATAGAGAGCATCAGATAGTAAAGCTGGTATGTGGCTTTACCATTTGTAAACAGATGGTGGACTGTCCATCTGGTGGTCTCAGAGGGTGGCCTCCTAGGTATTTACCTTGATGAAGTTAGCAGAGCTGAGGGCACACTTCTAGACTTGTGTGCTCATGAACCCTTGGATGCAATTTCAGAGCTGGATAGATTCATTCTATTGCAAACCAACATGTTGATTTATTCATCTGTGCTTAGAAATCTAACTATCCTGTAAATTTGATGATGGCATCCTCTGGCCAGCATGCTTCTTCCTAGTTGGAGGCATGGTGTGTTCGATGGAGCATCAACTTAGACACCGAATTAGAATCCTAACTCTGCATCTTATGAACTGGGTGTGACATTAGGTAAATTACTTAACTTTCCCCAAGCCTCGAATTTCTCATCCGAAATGTGGAAATAATAACATTTCTCTTATAAACTTGCTGTGAGGAGTAAATAAAATAGTGTTTATGAATTACTTAGCATAGTCCCTGGGCATGTAATTTCTTAGTAAGTACTAATTTTTGTTGATTAGATCCAGTTACAGGGGAAGCAAATTTACAGATATGTGGTTCATGAACAACAGATTTTCTGGATTATGGTCTTACACACATTAACCAGACTGATCTTTAAAAATCACAAACAAGAAACAAATCAAATTATTCCCCCGCTTAAACTCTCTGGAGGTTTCTTATTGCACTTAGAAACTCATTTTCATGATCCCTAGGCCAACACCTGTGGTTCCCACCCTTGGCTGGTGTGCATAGAATCTCCTGGAGAACTTTGAAAACTACTGGTGCCCAAATTGATACCTAGAGATTCTGAAGAGCCTGGTCTGTGTGGGGACTGGGCACTGTGACTTTTACGAGCTCTCTAGATGTTTCCAGTATGATCTTGCCCTGACCTCTCCCTCCTGTCTAACTGTGTTTCTTATTGGGCCTTCTCTCCTTCCCTGCTCCTATGACTGGGACCTCCCTTCTAATCTTTGAATGCACTGAGCTCTTCCTTCAGGACCTAAAGCCTCTTCATTACTGAGCCAGGTGCTGCCACCCCTTCCATGTCAAGCTCACATTCCATCTTCGTTATGACTCTGGCCTCTGGTCAGAACCTGGGGTGCTCTTTCCCTTCAGGAAGCTGGGGCTTGGAGGCCCAGGACTTCACCATCAGAGTCTTTTGTTCCTGGTTGTAGTTGGAATCTCGTGCATTTTCATGTAGAGATTACACTGTTTGCAGGGCCCATCTTGTCTTCACAGTGAAGAGAGAAGTCTTAGCTCTTCAAAAGTCATGTTGCTTGCTATTGGAGCCCCGATATGTGGCCCAGGCTATGGTGAGGTGAGTGAGGCATTGCCCTCGTCATAAAATTTAAGGAGATCTGCCAAACTCATAGTCAAAATAAAGAATATTTTAATGCAGTATTTAAACAATCAAAATTAATGCAAAAAATCCATGATGAAAAAAACATCAGAATTTAAGTCAATTCCGGGTCTATTTAGTGAACAAAGAGATATCAATAGGGACTGCTTTATTTTATTTTATTTTATTTAAGATGGAAGTCTTGCTCTGTTGCCCAGGCTGGAGTGCATTGGCACAATCTTGGCTCACTGCAACCTCCACCTCCTGGGTTCAAGTGATTTTCCTGCCTCAGCCTCCCAAGTAGCTGGGATTACAAGTGCCTGCCACCACTCCTGGATAATTTTGTATTTTTAATAGGGATGGGGTTTCACCATGTTGGCCAGGCTGGTCTTGAACTCCTGACCTCAAGTGATCCACCCGCCTTGGCCTCCCAAAGAGTTGGGATTACAGGCGTGAGCCAACACGCCCAGCCAGGGACTGTTTTATATTTGTGGCTAAGGGGGATTTGAGGGATAATTTGAGTCTGTTCTGCTTTCTTGGGTTGTGTGTCTCAAATAATTCTCAAATATCACAAAATAAATTTTGTGATGAAAATATTTTATAGTAAAGCACACGCGGCCATATCGTGGAAAGAAATGCCAACATTTTATGAAATTTTAAAATAAATCAAGCTCAACTACTGGAGAAGCTGAGGTAGGAGGATCGCTCGAGCCCGGGAGTTGGAGGTTACAGTGAGCTATGCATTCGAATGCAGAACGGAATCAAATTATCCCTCGAATGCGCTACAGCCACAATATACAACAGTCATTAGTGATATCGCTTTATTCACTAGATAGATCCTGAATTGTCTCGCTCTGTCGCCCAGGCTGGAGTTCAGTGCGAGACCTTGTCTGTCAAACAAATAAATAAATAAATACAAAAAGAAATACAAACAAAAACAAGCTCAAGACTTTGAAGAAATGATACCCCAGATCTTTGAGACCGCTCCCGAGTTACACACATTTTCTTCTTTCTGCCACTAGGTGGAGGCAGTGGAGCGGGTTGAGAATCACTGTCATAAAGCTTGTAAATGAAAGACCATCAGAGTGCCAGACAGTGGAGTTGCTATAAAGTGCAGAGTAGCTACTCCTGTGTTATACTTGGTCGCGTATGAGAGGGAAGTGACCGGAAGGGAGGCTCGAAACAATGAGAAAAGCCCTAAGAATCAGGTCTGATGAACTTACATAAACGGCCTTGCACACAACTTTTCTGGCTGAACCTGCACTTCCCATAAGTCAAATGCAAATGTTGGAAGGAGTATCTTGCGAGGTTCTTTCTAGCTTGTACAGCCTGAGCTATTTTAAAGGAGAAAAGCTGACGAGCAATCGTCCTTGGAATTTGCAGTGCATAAACTTGACGAGCATAGGGCAGCAGTGCACACCCCTTTTAAGAAGTAACCTTCCAAATTTTCTACTGCCATGAGAGAGTTCTGATTCTACAAATAGGAGACAGTGTTTGGACCACTTAATAACAACCAACTCTAAAAGTAAATTTTCTTTTTATTAAACCTTTTAATTTTACATTTGTAAACAGAAAAGAAATCCTTATTGTGTTGGCTCTGGGCCATCACTTTCTTGGTTCAACTCCTTCCTCCTGCCCACTGCTTCTAAGTCTCCTGTGCTGCTTTCTTCTCAACTCTTCGACCTCTACTTGTTGGGTTACCTGCCAGGGCTCAGTCTGCCTTCATTGATTTAACTCATTGCTTAGTAACCTCGCCCTGTTTCCCAAATTTGCATCTCCAGCCCGGACTATTTCTCTGAACTCCAGAATCACGCATATTCATCCACCTGTCCAAGGGATATTGCCAAGTAGAGGTCTAGCAGGCATCTCAAATGTCTAATATGTTCAACTCTAAGCCCTGATTCCCGCCTGCCTTCCCCATCTCAGAAAATGTCCTTCCAAATTCTCTAGTTGCTCAGGTTCAAACACTTGCACCCACCTTGATTTCACGTTTCTCCCACGCCTCACATCCAATATGTTAACAAATTCTATTTTTTTCTACCTTTGAAACATGATCAGAATCTGACACTTTTCACCACTGAGCCTCTTGACTATTATCAAGAAAGGAGGTGTGTTCTGTTTTGTAAAGATTATTAAAAGATGTTAAATTGGGACTTTTTTTGTATTTGTTTTGTAAGGTATCTCAAAGGCCAAGAATAATATAATGGATATTGTGTTCTTTAATGGAACGATTCATTTTCTCTCCTCCTCCACTGCCTTTTGGGGGATGGTGGAGGTATTGGAGGATTTTCAGAATAAGAAACAATTTTATTGCTGTTCACCACATGTCAGGAGGGTATGGTGTGGTGGGCTTGGGAGTGGACAGTTTAAGCCTAGAACTTAGAAACTAGGGTCCCTGTGCAGCACAAACCCTAATAGGTCTTGGTGAGTAACAGAATAGATAAAAGAAAGCTCAGTCTGGTCATAAATCCTTTGACCAGTTGCCATCCATTGCCATGAGAAATTCCCCAAGAAGACACCCACCTCTTTTTCAGGCAATTCTGTTTACTAGATTCTGGAGGATTCGTTATCATTGAAGAACCCTGCCTTCTAGTCAGATGGTGCATTAGTCAGAATTCTTTTTGCAAGTGACATAAGTCAGCTGTAACACATACAAGTAGAAAAGGAATTAGAAAAAGAAAAGTAGTTATACTAATGTGAAAGAAAAAATAAACCTCAGGACCCCAAAATCACTAAGCCAAAAGGGAAAGTCAAGCTGGGAACTGCATCGGGCAAACCTGCCTCCCATTTTATTCCTAAATAAGATAGCTACAAAGAAAAAAAAGCTACATACCTCCCTCACAATTTGCCCACAAGGGAATTCTTTGTGGACAAAGAAGGGACAGAGCTCAAAGTCATTCCTCTGTTCACTTCAGACAAATGCATATGCAATGCTTCTTCTGCTCTATTGTTTCAATAAGCCGGACTAAGGCGTAAATGACTATTTCTCTACCCACCTTTCACATGTGAATTGTATATTCAGTGAAAGGCTGATCAGAGACTCAAAATAATGCAACCCCAGCAGGAAGCCTGCTTCCCTGCCTTGAGTTGTCATGCCTTTCCAGACTGAAGCGATGCACTTCTTATACATATCGATTGGTGTTTCTTGTCCCCCTAAAATGTATAACACCAAGCTGTGCCCCTACCCCCTTGGGCATATATCAGGACCTCTAGAGGCTTTACCATGGGCTTGTCCTTAATCTTGGGAAAATAAGCTTTCTAAATTAATTGAGATCTGTCTCTTACTTTGAGTTCTCACTAGGTTATTCACAAAGACACAAGGAAGGCTGTACATCCAGGATGGGGCTATGCAGGTGGAAAATGTACCTTTGATCATGTCACCAAACCAGTCCAGGGATACGCCCAAAACATGCTTGGCAGCGTGAGGCTGCAGTGTGCACTGATGACATTACTGCTTATGGACTTGGTCTCACTGCTCTTGAGAGTCATTTTCTTGATTACTTTTCTCAAATTTGGGTGAGGTGAATCTGTAGCTCCACAAGATGGTGTAGAGGGGGCAATGTGAAGCCATGTAACCTTATTGAACATCTTTTTGGAGTGTCCATTTTACTTGAATGTTTCATGGAAAAAAATTATATTAAAATTTATACACACATAAAAGACAAAAATTGTAATATTTACTATGAGAAGAAAACATGATTTAAAAGGTAAGCTTCAAACTGCACAAATAGCAGTGGGGGAGACAAAGATAGTTATTCACTTCCCTCTGCTGCTTATTGTGAACCATGAGAAGCCCCATCTTAAAGCGTCTGATGAAATACATGGACTTATAATAGCAAATCTATGCATATATTTTATTTTAGCCTTTTCTGCTAGACTTTGGGTTGGAGAAGTGATGGGAGAAGGTGGAAAGAGCACAAAATTAGGAGTCAAAAGGCCTGGTTTTAGCCTCAGCTCTGCCACGAACTAAGTAAGTGACCCAGGTTAAGACATTTCTATCTGTGCCCTCTAAGATATTTCCTTACATCAAAGAATGCAATAGATAATTTCTAAGGTTCTTTTTGACTTTTAGTCTGTAAGTCATTGGGATGGAGACGTTAGGCGAGCATTCTTCTTTGGAGCTGTGGAACATTAGTTTGATCACCAGAAGGCACAGGATCCCGTGGTGATATAGGATTATAGGAAATGAACAAAACACAATCTTCTCTCATTCACTTCTCTCACAGTCTTCTCTCACTTCTCTCTCTCTTTTCTGTTTTGTGTATTTATATTTTCCATAATAGGGTAGGTTATACCATTGCCCCAAATCTCATGGCCTAGCAGCAACAAATGCTTATGTCTTGCTCATGCTACGTTCTTCACAAGGGCCAGAAAGGTGCTTTGCTCCATGCAGTCACTCAAGGATCCAGGCAGACAGAGCCTCTACCATCTTGTATTTGCATCATTTGGAGCACATGGCCTCTTAAGTTGCTTCCATAGATAAAGGATAGACTGGAAAATTCCGTAAGATCTTTTTCCTGCATCAGCCTGCAAGGGATGTATGTTACTTCCATGCCTATTTCATTGGCCATAACTGATTACATCTGTAAGGAGACTGGGACATATAGGTGAGCAAATGGAACATATGGAATGTAATGTCTCTAAGATAAATATTTACAATTCACAAATGTACAAAGAATTTTATAGATGCATCCATAATTCACATTTTGTGTCATTATCACCATTTTCTCTTAAATTACATAAAACTTATTTTATATATTGACATGTGCTTCATATTTATCATTTATCACTGCCTGCTAATTTTCATCAGGAGCATCAATGGCTATTCAATATTCTATTATATTTATGTACCACAGTTTATAAATGTATTGACGTTTAAGTGATAATTTATTATGGTTTTTTGCTATTATAACTTATTGAATTGATGAAATGACATACCTTTATTAACTGATTTTTCTAAGATTAATTTCTAGTTCCATGAGACTTTCCACTTTGGATGGTAAAAAGGGAGATAACATTTCTACTTATATGTATAAATTAATTCTAGGTAGTGAATTTTAGTTATCTGGGAATAATTTTTAGATATGGCAACTCTCATTCATTTTGACAAGAAAAATCTAAAGCTCATAAACCCTGAATCCTATATGCTTACTCTCACAAAAATCTCTAATGTCCTGCTGGGATTTATCCACAGTTTAGATTAGACCTGGAATACATATGGTCATGCAACAATGATCTTAGAATGGGACTTTAACTTGGCTTTAGGAACTGAGGCTGAGAGTAATAGAATTGATTTTTGTGTGTGTGTGAAGCTCCTATTATAATAATGAGAATACTTTGATTCACTCAGTTAAAGTTTTCCCCTGATTCATTGTGTACAAACAGTGAAGGATCAAGAAAGAGAAATTTTTAAATGGAAGCATTAGCCAGACAAGTTTGACCTCACAGTTTTACTAGGGGATATATCACCTAGATTTGGTTCTATTTCTAACATCTTCACGTTGTGAAAAGACTCTTGGGAACCTGGTTAAATCCCAAAGAATGCTGCAATGGGAGGTTGGCCCTTATGAATTATTTAATATCTTGAGCTGCCTTCGGAAAATGTTGCTGAGCAGGCATTGAAGAGTATCAGTAAAATTTATTGAGAATTTGTTTATTATGATTAACACAGGTAAAAGCCAGTATATTACTGATTAATATAGGTAAAAGGCAGTTAAGAAATTGGGAATGCTTTCTCTTCTGCTTTCTGCTATGATGCACAAGGTGTTTCACATTTATGCCCCTAGGAAAATTACTAGGCAGTCCTTGAGTACCAGTCTCTGCTAGCTGCACTTTTACTTGCTGTTTCTTGTTGAGGCTTGTTTTAATGATGCTTCGGGGAGTTCCAGAACTTAATTCTATATGTTAATGTGATATGCAGCCGTATATGTTATGGAGTTCCAGAGATGCCCATAGTCAAAAATAACTCCTTTCAATTGCCCTCCTGACTCTCACCCTAGGTAATGCAATGTTAACTGCTCCTCACCAAGGTATTCCCAAGTCATTTTCTTATGAGATCCAAAGTTTTACTTTCATTTTCATACCAGGAAATTTCATGCAATTTAAATATCCATGAGGTTTATTTAATGATAAAGGCTATTTGAAGATACAATTTTGAAAGCGTATTATTTATTTTTTTGACGGTGGGAGAGTTGAAATTGGATGAATAGATGTTTGTTTTCTAATGTAAATTGTAAGAACATGTATAGCTTTCAGGTCTCTGTAGAATTCGTCTAAGAAAGTTGTTTTTGTCAGTATTATTTAAATAACATAAATCTCTGGATAACTTTACACAATTGTATTTAGAATATTATTAAAAAGAAACATTAACAACTGTTCTCTCTAGAGGCACATATATTAAAGGCTAAAAGAATAATTTCATATCTAGCAAAATTATGAGCAAAGTATTAAAATAACTTAAAACTTAGCTTGAAGAGACAAAATATAATTTCGGTATGGTTTAATGTATTTGTTTCTTCCCTCCTTTTCATTTTGGTGAGGTGATTTAAGATGTCTTAAAGACCCTGGAATGACAAATGTATCTAAGTGTTATGAATAAAATTTGAAGCCATGAAAAAAAAATTACTAGTCAGTTCTAGTCATTAGATCTTTTAGCAGTTTGTAGTTTTAGAGCTTCTAAGTTGACTTCTGTCTTTTCTATTCATACAATTACACATTCTGTGATGATATTTTTGGCTCTTGATTTACATTGGATACTTTCACAACCCACTGCTCATGAAATTTGCTTTTGTACTCGCTGATTGTTTTTGCATAGGCCCCTCCAGGCCATGACCAGCTGTTCGGATTTTATAAACGGGGCCTTTGCATTGTGAACTGAGCTACAACAGGCAGGCAGGGGCAGCAAGATGGTGTTGCAGACCCAAGTCTTCATTTCCCTGTTGCTCTGGATCTCTGGTGAGGAATTAAAAAGTGCCACAGTCTTTTCAGAGTAATATCTGTGTAGAAATAAAAAAAAAATTAAGATATAGTTGGAAATAATGACTATTTCCAATATGGATCCAATTATGTGCTGACTTATAATACTACTAGAAAGCAAATTTAAATGACATATTTCAATTATATCTGAGACAGCGTATAAGTTTATGTATAATCATTGTCCATTACTGACTACAGGTGCCTATGGGGACATCGTGATGACCCAGTCTCCAGACTCCCTGGCTGTGTCTCTGGGCGAGAGGGTCACCATCAACTGCAAGTCCAGCCAGAGTGTTTTATACAGCTCCAACAATAAGAACTACTTAAGCTGGTACCAGCAGAAACCAGGACAGGCTCCTAAGCTGCTCATTTACTGGGCATCTACCAGGGAATCCGGAGTCCCTGACCGATTCAGTGGCAGCGGGTCTGGGACAGATTTCACTCTCACCATCAGCAGCCTGCAGGCTGAAGATGTGGCAGTTTATTACTGTCAGCAGTCCTATAGTACTCCTCCCACAGTGCTTCAGCCTCGAACACAAACCTGCTCCCCTTGCGTTGGGTCAGTAGGTCTTTGCTGCAGCAGCTGCTTCCTCTGCACACAGCCCCAAACATGCATGCTTCCTCTGTGTGTTGGGGAGGTCACTCTCTTGATTTATTCGTTGGAGGGTTTGCAGGGCCCAGGATAAAATTAAGAGAGTTGACTTTTGCTGGATCTCTTTTTGCAGAAGATTATTAAAGCAAAATGTTGTAAAGATCCCTTAGAGACATTGTCAGGAGTTTTTGTGTTACAGGAACCTGCATGTTTCACGTGGACACATCACATGACCGAGCCAAATAGATTTATCTTTACTCTCTAGAACAGGGTCCACTGAGTTTTACACACAGATGGGTCAATTCTTTCCTCTATGTGCCTCCTTGACTCTGGAAAGTTTCTACTTGGATTCCTAATTCTCTTTTTTCTTTCTTCATCTGCAATCCCTCCCAATATTAAACCTTGATCCTTCCCATTCATAGCCTCCCACATAGAAGGTAGTGTCCCTCTTTAGCTTTTTCCTTCCAGAGACCCTGTTTTCCAACAAAACCCATCTGGTCGATGTTGCTGAAAATTCTTACTCACTCCACCCCCTTTTGTTCTGCCCTTTTCCCCCCTCAGTTTCTTTCCATCATATTAATACTTTCATAGGCAATTTTCTAATTCTTTATTACTCTAGAAATATGTGACAGCATTTCTCATTGCCTTTTACAATAGTTTGCCAACTTCTTATTTATCATTTTTCTATTTTTAATTATCATGGTATGCAGTAGAAAGATTATATATATATATATATATACATATATATACACTCACACATATATATATATTTATGGGGTACCTGAGATGTTTAGATACAGGCATGCAATGTGTGATAATCACATCATGGAGAATGGGGTCTCCTGCCCCTTAAACATTTACCCTTTGTGTTACAAACAATCCAATTATACTTTTTTAGTTATTTAAAAATGTATAGTTAAGTTATTATTGACTAAAGTCACCCTGTTGTACTAGCAAATAGTAGGACTTATTCATTCTTTCTAAGTATTTTTTGTATGGATTAGCTATCCCCACTTTCCCCCTACTCCCCACCCCCGCCCACTACTCTTCTCAGCCTCTGGTCGCTATCCTTCTAGTCTCTATGTTCGTGAATTCTATTGTTTTCATTTTTAGACTCTGCAAATATATGAGAATAAATGATGTTTGTCATCCTGTACTTGGCTTATTTCACTAAAGGTAATGACGTTCGTTCCATCCATATTGTTGCAAATGACAGGATCTCATTCAATTTTATGGCTGCATAGTACTCCATTGTGTTTATGTACTACATTTTCTTTTTCTGTTCATCTGTTGATGGACATTTAGGTTGCTTCCAAATCTTAGCTATTGTGAACGGTGCTGCAACAAATATGGGAGAGCAGATATCTCTTTGATATACTGATTTCCCTTGTTTTGGGTATATACCCAGCAGTGGAATCGCTGAATGATATGGTAGCTCTATTTTTTAGCTTTTTGAGGAACCTCCAAACTGTTCTCCATAGTGGATGTACTAATTTACATTCTCACCAACAGTGTACAAGGATTCCTTTTTCTCCACATTCTTGCCAGCTTTTGTTATCGCTTGTCTTTTGAATATAAGCCATTTTAACTGGGGCGAAATGATATCTCATTGTAGTTTTGATTTGCATTTCTCTAATGATCAATGATGCTGAGCACCTTTTAATACGCCTGCTTGTCATTTGTTTGTCTTCTTTTGAGAAACGTCTATTCAAATCTTGTGCCTATTTTTGATCGGATTATTAGACTTTTTCCTATAGAGTTGTTTTAGCTCCTTATACATATTATGGTTCTTAATCCCTTGTCAGATGGATAGTTCGCAAATTTTTTCTCCTATTCTGTGGTTGCCCCTGCACTTTTTTGATTGCTTCCTTTGCTGTATAGAAGCTTTTAAACTTAATGTGATCCCATTTGTCAATTTTTGCTTTGATCGCCTGTGCTAGTGGGGTATTACTCGCGAAATCTTTGCCCAGACTGATGTCATGGAGAGTTTCCCAAATGTTTTCTTGTAGTAGTTTCACAGTTTGAGGTCTTAGATTTGTCTTTAATCCGTCTTGATTTGCTTTTTCTATATGGTGAGAGATTGAAGTCTAGTTTCATTCTCTTGCATATGGATAGCCAATTTTCCCAGCATTATTTATTGAAGAGATTCCTTTCCCTAGTGTAAATTGACGACATCTTTGTTGAAAATGAATTGACTGCAGGTATGTGGGTTTGTATTTCAGGGTTATCTATTCTTTCCATTGGTCTATGTGTCTCTTTATTATGCCAGTGCCACCCTGTTTTGGTTACTATAGCTCTGAGTATAATTTGAAGTCAGGTAATGCAATTCTTTCAGTTTTGCTCTTTTTGCTTAAGATAGCTTTGGCTATTGTGGGTCTTTTGTGGTTTAATATAAATTTAAGGATTGTTTTTTCTATTTCCGTGAGAAATGTCATTGGCATTTTGATAGGGATTGTATTGAATCTGTAGATTGCTTTGGGTACTATGGAAATTTTAACAATGCTGATTTTTCCAGTCCATGAGCATGAAATATCTTTCCATTTTTTGGTGTCCTTTTCAATTTCTTTCATCAGTATTTTATAGTTTTCATTATAAAGATCTTTCACTTGTTTGGTTAATTCTTATGTATGTAAGTGTGGTTACTGTAAATGGGATTAGTTTTAATTTTTTGTCAGAGTGTTCATTGTTGGCATATAGAAATACTGTTGTTTTTTGTATGTTGATTTTGTATCTTCCAACTTTACTGAACTGGTTTATCAGTTCTAAGAGTTTTTTAGTGGAGTCCTTAGGTTTTGCAAAATATAACATCGTATAATCAGCTAACAAGAATAATTTGACTTCTTCCATTGAATTTTTGATATCCTTAATTTCTTTCTTTTTTCTGATTGCTCTAGCTAGGACTTCCAGCACCATGCTGAATAAGAGTGGTGAAAGTGGGAATCCTTGTCATGTTCCAGATCTCTCAGGAAAGGCTTTCAATTTTCCCCCATTCAGTGTGTCTGTTATATATAGTTTTTATTATGTTAAGATATGTTTCTTCTACATCCAGTTTATTAAGCAGTTTTTATTTATTTATTTATTTATTTATTTGTGTTTGTTTTTTACACATCACTTCTATTGGCCATTCCTAGCTCCAAGAGGGTCTGTGTTGATGTTGTTATTGTTTTCTAATAAGGAAAAAGAGGAAAACTGAGGTTAGGAGACAATTAGCCACCTGTGCACAGGGTCAGACATAAAGTCAAATGATCACTGATGCAGCTCTGGTGATAGGCCTCTCTGAAAAATCACCAAACTTAACGTCAAATCCTAAGGACTCCATACCTAAAACCCCCTAAAATGAGATCAATGAAAATGAGCAGTGGGCAAAATTGGGACCCGTGAGAATGTATCCAGTAGGATCATGATCAGTCAAGAAAATGGGTTTAACTTGGCTTTCCTGGTTTATTATTATTATACTTTAAGTTCTGGGATACATGTGCAGAACGTGCAGGTTTGTTACATAGGTATACACGTGCCATGGTGGTTTGCTGCACCCATCAAGCCATCATCTACATTAGGTATTTCTCCTAATGCTATCCCTCCCCTAGCCCACCTCTCCCCTGACAGGCCCTGATATGTGATATTCCCCTACCTGTGTCCATGTGTTTTCATTGTTCAACTCCTACTTATAAGTGAGAACATGCAGTGTTTGGTTTTCTGTTCCTGTGTTAGTTTGCTGAGAATGATGGTTTCCAGCTTCATCCATGTCCCCGCAAAGGACATGAACTCATCTGTTTTTATGGCTGCATAGTATTCTATGGTGTATATGTGCCACATTTTCTATATCCAGTCTATCATTGATGGGTATTTGGGTTGGTTCCAAGTCTTTGCTATTGTGAATAGTGCCGCAATAAACATACGTGTGCATGTGTTTTATAGTAGAATGATTTATAATCCTTTGGGTATATACCCAGTAATGGGATTGCTGGGTCAAATGGTATTTCTAGTTCTAGATCCTTGAGGAATTGCCACACTGTCTTCCACAATTGTTGAACTAATTTACACCTACCAAAACAGATATATAGACCAATGGAACAGAACAGAGGCCTCAGAAATAATGCCACACATCTACAACCATCTGATCTTTGACAAAACTGACAAAAACAAGCAACGAAGAAAGGATTCCCTATTTAATAAATGGTGTTGGGAAAACTGGCTAGCCATATGCAGAAAACTGAAACTGGATCCCTTCCTTACACCTTATACAAAAATTAACTCAAGATAGATTGAAGACTTAAATGTAAGCCCTAAAACCATAAAAACCCTAGAAGAAAACGTAGGCAATACCATTCAGGTCATAGGCATGAGCAAAGACTTCTTTAGCATTTTTTCAATAGAGTAGCACTGGTAAGTATCTGTCTTTTTTTTTTTTTAACTGTTATTTCCTTCTGCCCTATTTTTTTCTCTCTCTGCGACTTCAAATATTTGTAAATTAATTATTGAGAAAATAATAATAGTAATAATAATTATTATTATTATTTGAGACAGGGTCTCACTCAGTCACCTAGGCTGGAGTGCAGTGGTGCAATCTCGGTTCACTGCAACTTCTGACTCATGGGTTCAAGCAATTCTCCTGCCTCATCCTCCTGAGTAGCTAGGTCTACAGGTGTACACCACCAAGCCTGGCTAATTTTTGTATTTTTAGTAGAGACAGAGTTTTACCATGTTGGCCAGGCTGGTCTCAAACTCCCGACCTCAAGTGATCTGCCCACCTTGGCCTCCCAAAGTGCTAGGATTACAGGCATGAGCCACTGCACCCAGCTGAGATAACGATTTTTTAATCAAATAATTACGTTTTCTTTCTGTTCTCTACATATTGATGTATGTTATATATTGTCATTGAAATTTTGATTGTACTCACCATGGGATATCTTACTTTGGAATAGGCAGCATTTCAAATACAATTTATTTCCTTTGGCAGAAGGAGGATTATTTTGTTGTGAATTCAAACCTTCATTAACTTTAGTGTAACATAATACCATAAGTGATGTCTCCTGTCATTAAATCACAAATAGTATTAGGAATGAGAGGCTGAGGCAGGAGAATCGCTTGAGCTCACAGGTTTGAGGCCAGTTTGAGTGACATAGTGAGACCCCTTGTGGAAAAAAAGAGAAAATTTTAAATGCGGTATATTTAAAACACATATTTCTAGACATTTATTACTGGTATATGGAAATCATGTTTATTATCTAATATTATAAACTCTGACATGATCACTGTCATTTCTTTAGTTTTTATAAATTTTCAGCATTTGTGTGATTATGTCATATGTATTTATTGATTGACATAGACCTTAATGTCTTAAAATATAATACAGAAGTGGACATCAGTATATTATAATTTAATTAAAAAATGAAAGAACTTCCACTTAGAAGAACACCATAGCTGTTACTATAAATGCAGAAATAAACAAAAAGTTAACTAAAAATTCATGTGTATGATGACATTGGAGAGCTACAGAAGACACGAAGATTAGATGACCTAAAATTCTAGAGAAGAAATAGGCCTCTGTAGGTGAGGTAAATCTGAGCTCTCATTTAGTTCTTTTTTTGTGTGTGTGGTTTCCATGGAATCTGTTTAATTAGAACTGCAGAAGTTTCTAGAAAAACACATTTTTAACCAAGGACTGCAGGTGATTCTAAGTTTTGAGTAAAAGCGTGATTGGGGGAAAAAATTTTCTGCTTTATTGTGTGCCCGAGTACATACATGATAAGACTAAAAGCCATGGAATGGAATAAAACATTGCTTTATATAATATATTAGTAGATACCTAAATACAATATAGTCTTAAAAATGAAGTCATATGTATATAGTTGTATTCTTAAGTATGCTAGTCCTCCCACATCCAGAAATCCCCTTTCTGTGGTTTCAGTTACCTACAGTCAACCACAGTCTAAAACACATGAGTACTGTACAAGAAGATATTTTGAGAGCAAGAGACCAACCAAGTTCACATAACTTTTCATATTAGATCTTAGTGATGCAAATTAGATCTTACTGATACAAATGAGACATTGAGTTAAGTCTTTCTCTCAGTCTGACCCTTAGAATTTTCTTTTGTAAAATTTTAAAATGCATCAAGTAATACTCACATATGTAACCCCTGACCCCTGAGCCATCACTGACACAGATGGTACCAGGACCACTGTGCACAGACAGGCTTTCGACTTGGAGTAGTAGATACAAGTTTGCTGTATTTGCAGCCTCCACTTGAGGGCTTGGATGTTCCCTGGCCTGGCTACATTGATAGAACAACTGGCTTTGACTCTGTCCCCAATTCCCCTTCCTCCCTATCCCCTATGGAAATCACAGTAATTCTCCAGGTGATATCCTGGGGATGTCCTTGGGATATTCTTGGTCTTCATCCTGCCTTAGAGAAAACTGATCCTCAGGGGCCTCACCTGATCCAGAGTTTTAGGTTTATCCTGACCCAGACTCTAATTCCAGGGTGATCCTCTTGAGTTGGAGGAAGAAATGGTGATTTTTAAGAGATAATCATCTGTGGGATCAGTAGTCAGAGGCTTCATGCTGATGAGCTGTGGGAAATAAGATCAAATGGCAGCAAAAGGGTGGAATATGGAAGTTTCCAAAATAAGAATAAGGTATAGCCCATTTGGTTCACTGGAAATTAAAGAGACCCATGGCCTTGGAAAATGATGTATGTGAGAGTTACACACCCTTCAAAGAAACATGGTGTTACCTTTGTGTATCTGCAATTGAATAGCTTGGTCATATAATGGTAATAAGAATGGCAGCAAAATGCCCAGTCATTGCCCAATGGGCCCATGAACAAAGTGATCGCAGTAGCAGGGATGGAGCTTATGCATGGCCTCAGTAAAATGGACTTTCACTCCCTACAACTGATCTGGCTATGGCCACAGCTGAGTGTCCAATCTGTCAGATGCCAAGACCTACACTAATTCTCTAATATGGCACCATTCCCCTGGGTGACAAGCAGCCACCCTGTGGCAGGTTGATTACATTAGACCACTTCCATCATGTAAGAAACAGCATTTCATTCCTACTAAAATAGATGCCTACGCTGGATATGAATTTACCTTCCCTGAACACAGTGCTTTTGCCTGAACTATGATCCATAAATGTACAGAAAGCCAATAGTCCTAAGCAAGTTTATATTCTCTGGACACAGTTTTTAGCTGCTGCAATCAAACATGATTTAATTAACTTACCATGGGTAAGTGGCTTCTCTTGCTTAGCTAACAAATGTGCCGCTCAAAAACTTAGTTTTGCGGCAGCCTCATTTTCATTTTTTAATTTTGTGAATGAATTCTCCTATGAACAGCTATTGTGTTTTAAATTTTCTAATTTTTAAAAATCATGAATAGGTATTGGATTTTGACAAATGCTTTTTCTGCACATAATGTTATAATCATGTGAAATTTCTTTCCTCTCAATCTGCGTATCTTTAATTTCCATTATTTGTCTTATTATATTGGCAGAACTTGTAGTACTATGTGGAAAAGGAAAAAGAGGGAACATCCTTTCCACATCTTAGCAGGAAAGCTTCTAATTTCTCACCATTAAATATGGTGTTATATGGAGATTTTTGTAGATGAACTTCATGACTTGCATCTACAAAAGGAAGTTCTCTTCTATTCTCAGTTTACTGAGAGTTTTTTCTTTATAATTAATGAGTATGGGATTTCTTTAGATTCTTTTTCTGCATCTATTGATATGATCACGTATTTCTTCTTAATCTGTTAATATGATGGATTACATTAATTGGTTTATTAATGTTAAACCAGGCTTGCAGATGTGGAATAAATCCCTATTGGTTGTAGTATATAATTCTTTTTAGATATTGTTGGGTTCGATTTACTAATATTTTGTTGAGGAATATTGCATCTATTTTCATGAGCAATATTGGTCTGTAGATATTTTTTGGTAATTTCTTTTTTTTGGTTTGGCATTCTGATTATGCCCGTCTCATAGAAACAGGAAGTATTCTCTCTTGCTTTTCTCTTCTGGAATATATTGTAGAGAATTGGTATAATTTCTTCCTTAAATATTAGACAGAATTCACCCATAAACCCATCTAGGCCTGGTGGGTTTTGAAAGCTTATTAATTATTGATTCCACTTCTTTAATAGATATAGGTCTTTTCTGATTTGACTATTTATTCAGTGTGAGCTTTGGTAGATTGTATTTTTCAAAAAGTTCATTTATTTCATCTAGGTTATCAAGTATGTGGGCACAGAGTTATCTATAGTATTCCTTTACTATTTTTTTAGCATACACAAAATCTATAATTTTGTCATCTTTTTAATTCCTTGATACTTTTCCTTGCTCTGAAGTCTGGTCTGTCTGAAATTATTCTGGTTTTCTTTTGATAAGTGTTAGCATGGTATATCTTTCTCCATCCCTTTACTTTTAATCTATATGTCTTTATATTTACAATGGATTTCTTGTAGACTACATATAGTTGGGTGTTTTTTGTAATGTGTGCTGACAATCTCTTTTAATTGGTGTAACAACCCACTGATGTCTAAAGTGATTATTAGTACATTCGGATTGATGAATACTGTTTGTTATTATTTCATATTTGGTGCCCTGATTCTTTTTGCTCGTTTGTCTCCACACTTTTTTTCTGCCTTTTATGATTTCATTTGAGCATTTTGTATGATTCCATTTTCTTTCTTTTCTTAGCATATCAGTGATGGTGATCCTTTTTTTTTACTTTTTAAGTAGTTGTACTAGGGATTGCAATACATGTACAATTAATCCAAGTCAGCTTTTATTTACTTTTTTATGCTAATTTTTTATTAGAATGAAAGCTATAAATATAAATAAATTATATAGAGAAAATTTTTAATATATATTCCTATGTGTAGATTATACAAGTGATGTTTGAATACATTCTTGTTACTAAGAAACCACAACGAAGTATTTAGATTAAAAAGTAAAAGCCACTCTTCATATACGACTGGTGGTCTTTCTACTGTTCCAGTGATTTAATAAAATAATTTTTAATTGTTTTACCAAAATACTTTATTATTAAATAATAAGTTTTCATATTTATGGGGTACCTGTGATATTTTGATATATGTGTGTGTGATAAACAAATCAAATGTGTAATAAATCAAGTGTGTAATAAACAAATCAACATATTTAGGATACCCATCACTTCAAACATTCATAAATTCTATGTGTTGAGAATATTCAAAATCTTCTCTTTTAGCTATTTTTAAACGTACAATGTTATTGATAGCTATTGTCACCCTACGATTCTATCAAAAACTTACGCCTTTTCTCTAACTGCATGTCTGTACCCATCAACCAACCTCTCTTTATTCCCCCCTTCCCAGCTTCTGGTAACTATTCTACTCTCTAGCTCCATAAGATCCACTACTTTAGCTCTTACGTATGAGTGAGAACATGAAATATTTGTCTTTCTGTGTCTGGCTTATTTCTAAGTCCACTTTTAATTAACATTAAGTGTTTCATGGGTAGTGCAAATATGTTATGATGAAATATTTCTAATCCCCATCTCCTGTTCCCTGCATCATGATTGTCACTTACTCCACTTATTGATACCTCACTCCCCCCATCCTTGTTTGCATGGGTTCTGAGGAGGAGGAGTGTGGAATTCTTATCTTTGCTCATCTACAGGTAATGTGATCTTTTTCTTTGGTTCCTTTCAAGAGATTATCTTTGTTTTTTTTTTTTTTTTTTTCTGAAGTTTGCATCTGACATGCACAGGTGTAGTTTTTTGTTGTTGCTTTTTGTTGCAGGGCAGCATTTATCTTTGCTTGGTGTTCTCTGAGCTTTCTGGATCTGTGATTTGGTATCTGACATTAATTTGGGGGCTTTCTCAGTTGTTGCTCCAAATATTGTTTTTTCTGAATACTTTTTACATTATATAAAATTAAATTAAACATTCTTCAATTAGTGAGTTGTTTACAGTTGAGGGCTGTATTTAGAAAAGTTTTTAGAAACATTCCTGTACATGTCCGTTTTTGGACTTGTGCAACCACTTCTCTTAGGTATATTCCTACGAATGAAAGTGCTGGGTCATAGGGTTGGCATAGGTTTCTCTTTAGTAAACCTATGAATAATGATGCTGGGTGACTTTTCATATGTTTATTTTTTACTGGCTATTTGGGTAACTTGTTTCTTGAGATATGCTTGTTTAAATATTGCAATAAATGTGCAATTAATCCAAATCAATTTTCACTTTTGTAAGCTAAACTTTTTATTAGAATGAAAGCCGGTAATAAAACCTATATACGTAGTCTCGAGATGTGCTTCTTCAAATCATGCATTTGAAACTACGCATTTAAACAAGCACGTCTCAAGACTATGTATATAGCCTTTTTAAGGTTCTTTATATATAGTGTATATAGTCATTTTTTGAGTTCTTTGCATATTCTGATAACATTTTTGTTATAAATATGCATTAAAATATCTTCTCCCCTTTTTCAATGTGTCTACTTACTTTATTAATGTTCTCAGCGTATCACTTTCAAAAAATGATCCTTTGGGGATTTAAACTGGATTGCATGGATTCTACATGTTAATTTTCAGGAATTTTAAATTATAACAGTATTGGGTATTCCGCTTGGTGAACATGCAAAAAATCTCTATTTACTGAAATCTTCTTTAATTGACAGTAGATATTTTATACATTGACATCATATCCAAAGACTTCGTTAAGTTGTTGTTTTTATTGGTTTATTTGTAGATTGCCTAAGAATTTAGGCACACAATGTACTATTAGCAATAAAGATATATTTCGATCTTTCCAAAATTGTACCTTTTACTTCTTTGTGTTGCTTTATTGTATTTTCTAAGACCTTCAGTAAAATTTTGAATAGAAACAGTGCTAGTGGATATCTATGTGTTTTTTTCTAATCTGATTGATAAAATATTCAATAATGTATGACTGAGTGTGATGGTTTACAGTAGAATATTTGTAGGTACTTCATTAGACTAAGGAATTTCTCCTTTGTTTTTGACTTACTGAGAATTTTTACTATGAATAGCTGTTGAGTGTTTAGAATGATTTTAGCATCTATTGAGATATTCATATAGTTTTTCTTCAGTGTTCTGTCACCATGATGAATTATATAGCTTCGTCTTTTTACATTAAAGTAACCTTGCATTCCTGGAATATATTCTACTCAGTCATAATGAATTAGCGTACATACATGTTGATTGTATAATATATATTGACGCAGTCTTCAGCCACCCTGTTTTTGTCTCCAGGGGAAAGAGCCACTGTCACCTGCAGGGCCAGTCAGAGTGTTAGCAGCTGCTTAGCCTGGTACCAGCAGAAACCATGCATAGTCCTGTGGATGGATTTAATTTTCTCTCTTTTTAAAAATAATTTTAATGTCCATGTTCATGAGAAATATTGGTGTTTAATATCATATTTGTAATGTTCCTATCACTTTTTCGTACTGAGATTACCCTGAGATCATATAATAATTTTGGAAGTATTTTCCCTTTTCTATTATCTTGAAAGTTCACTTAATTTTGATATGGTATATTACTTAAACACTTGGTATAATTAACCAGTCCACCATATATGAGACAGGAGTTTATTCCAGATTCATCGTTACTGTGTCAAAAAAGTTGTCATAAAAATTTAATATCCTCCTTTTACCTTTTTACTTTCATAGTCACTGTAATGATTTCCCTCTTTTCCTTTCTGATAATATATTTTGTATCTTTTTCTCTCTCCCCTTATTTTGTCCCGCTTCTTGGATAGCCATAGGCTTCAATTCCTTTTTGGTGGCTGTTTGGTGCTGTGATATGTTGGTTATTCTGAGTATGAGACTATTCACAGTTTTTGTATGTAACGATTTGGAAACTGCTATGACATCAGCCTCCCTTTCATCAAACTGTGATCTGTTCAAGCACCATCTCCCAATCAATGCAGTTTCTCTGCTTGTTACTGAAACAATTCAGATAAGTACTACAGGATTTCAGTTTACATTTGGAATGTACCCTCTACAACTTGGAGGGAGTAAAGAAGATAAAATGATTAATAGGTATAAAGTGGGTTTGAATAAGAAAATATATTTAAGAAGGAAAGCATAGTCATTTCAGTTTAAACTAGCCTAGTAATTCTTCCAGAAGCGAGCCTAGTTTAATATCTCTCCATCATCATAAAAGTGTGGCACCTAACCAAATCTATGAAACCCACCAGCTCTCTGTGTTCACAACTGTAACGGCTGTTATTATAGTCCTTTCCTCTACATTGCAATCTTACCTGGTATGTTACTCAAAGCAACACTTAGAAAAAAAAATTCCAAATAGAGCTAACAAGACTTCTCTAAGTAAGGGATATGTAAACTAGCTTGATTGTGGTAATCATTTCACAATGTATGTGTGTATTGAAGTTGTACACCTTAAATATGTATATTTACTTCTCTAGAGGTGTCTGGACCATCATTTCTCCATCTCTAGAGAGAGCTATGGGTATGAAGAAGAGCAGAGCTTATAAATCTTCCAGGCGCTTTTACTCTCACTGTCTTCCACAATAACCACAACAGCCACAATCACACAAGTATTCTGCCTTTGACACAATTGACACAATTGTGGTTGTCCTTGTACCCATAATGCTGGGCCTAATTGGGTGTTGCTCTTTGCTAATTCTTACAGAGAATGAGAAGTGAGGTGGCTTCAGCGACCTCAGGAAAAAAAAAAAAGCCAGGTAGTAAAGGAAAGAATAATGTGAAATATAAATTTCTGGGCAACTCCTTATTTTGTCTGTTTCAACCATGCACCGAAGGAGATGTCTGAATGTTTTGGTGTCAGAAAGAGAGATGGGACCTCTCAACATGCTTGTACTAAATACCACCTAGTTGAGTCCAGGTAAATAGTATGGTGAGAAGAAGCAAGGGTTAAATTTTTTGACCACAGTGGAGGATTTCTACCCTCAGGCTGAGCCGATGGCCTTTTCTAGCCTGACCACTTGGGCAGGGGATGCTCAGTGCAGAGAAGAGGAGGCAGGTGGTCTCTGCAGCTGGAAGCCCAGCACTTGCCCCAGCTGCTTTGCATGTCCCTCCCAGGTGCCCTGCCCTGCTATCATATTAATGCCTGGATCAGAGCTCGGGGAAGAGCTGCTAGGTTAGTACCCAGAGGGAACCATGGAAGCCCCAGCTCAGCTTCTCTGCCTTCTGCTACTCTGGCTCCCAGGTGAGGGGAACACGTGATGGTTCTGCAATGTTGGTTAAACTCTCTCAATGTTGTGGGGTCCTAGGACCTGGGACCTCTGCTTAACAAGCACAAGAATTAAAGCTCAATGTAGACTAGTGGTCTTGGATGTTCTGGGAAGACAGTGGGTTTGATCTAGATTACATGAGTGACTGTTCCATTTTATTCCAATCTCAGGTACCACCGGACAAATTATATTGACACAGTCTCCAGCCACCCTGTCTTTGTCTCCAGGGGAAAGAGCCACTATCTCCTGCAGAGCCAGTCAGGGTGTTAGCAACTACTTAGCCTGGTACCAGCAGAAACCTGGGCAGGCTCCCACGCTCCTTATCCATAGTGCATCCACCAGGGCCACTGGCATCCCAGACAGGTTCAGTGGCACTGGGTCTGGGACAGAGTTCACTCTCACCATCAGCAGCCTGGAGCCTGAAGATGTTGGAGTTTATTACTGCTTTCAGCATAATAATGGGTGTCCCACAGTGATTCAACATGAAACAAAAACCTCCAGGAAACCATCAGTGTGTTTTGCTTACATCAGCTGTTTCCTTTATAGGCAGCTGCCATAGTGGCTGCTCAGTTTCAGCATTTCTGCCTCTATTTGGAAATTTTAGGGTTCTAAAACGTAACTCCATGATGAGATTTGGGCTCTGATTTCCAGAGTTTTTCTCAGACTTAGTTACACAGGTAGTTTCAGGAACCATTTCACTTCCAGTGGTATTAGATCAGACTTATATGAGTCAATGTCTTTAAAGATATACCTGGTCATGCACAGTGCAATAAGGCAACAACAACAACAACAGCAAAGAAGGAGAATTAGAACGAAAGAATTAAAACCATCACAATTGGCAAGTTAAAGAATTGTGTGCAGCGAAACTTCAAAAGAATATACAGAGAAAGTACTAGGGTTAATAAGGGAAATAGCAAGTCATTGGTTTCAGTTTCAATACAGAAATATCAATTTGGTTTCTATCTAACTGTGACAAATGATGAAAAATGATGAAACATCATTTATGATTGCATAAAAACATTAAATATTTAGGAAAGAATAAAAAAGTGTAAAATTTCTACACTGAAATATCCAGAATACCATTCAATGAAATAGAAGAAAACCTAAGGAAATGGAGGAGTATATTATGTCCAAGGATTGAAAGTTTTAGTATTATATGGATGTTAAGTCTTCACAAATTGATATGTTGATTCATTATAATTGAAATCAAAATTCTAAGAATTTTGTAATGGAAACGTATAAGCTGATTTTAAATTTTTTATGGGAATGTGAAGAGCATAGAACAAGCACAGCAATCCTGAAGAAGCACTGGAATAAAGTTTACGGTGCTCCATGCCAGGAATGTGCTACTGGTGTAAGTTCAGCCAAATTGTCCCGTGGAACAGAAGAGAATGTTCAGAGACACATCCACCCACATATCATTTACTTTTTAATTCCAAAGGTGATGCTGTAGAAAGTGTATGGACAGGACCTCTTTACAGAAAAGATCTAGTCTAACTTGTTATTCTTTTCTGTTGTGTTTAGTGTGTCGTATATCTTTTTAAGAAAATCGTTGGCTATATTTAGGTCATTAAAGATGTTTCTATGACATTTTCTAGAAGCTTTATTCTTTTCACTTTCATATTTAAGTCAATGATTCATTTAGCACTGATATCTATAAATGGTAAAATGTAAAGTTTAAAGTTCATTTCCTGGAGTTAACGGGAGGAGTGTCACAGTTTATCTACTAATAGATCTAATAGATCACAGTGTTAGAGGAACACGTAGAATGAGAGACCTCCTTACAACCCTCTTGGAGAATATAATCAGCAATGTTCACCTTTGCTAAAACAATCTGCATTCTACCCATATGTAAAATACTTTAATTCTCACCACCAAATCCCAAGTGTTATTCCATGAGTGTCAGGTTAAAGTCCAAGATAGCGTTATTTAAATCAAGTTCTGTTGTGAGTGAGTTCTCTTGTCCATGGTTCTTTGAATGCTGTTCCTTGAGTCCTGTTCTTTTTAATCTGAGGACCTGCAAACAATAGTGAGACAGGAATGGCACAACTGCTATAGACCCTCCCATCCAAAAAGAAGGCGGTAGTTAATATTCTTATAGTGTATAAGGCAGCTTCCCTCATGGGCCCTCCACTTGCAGTCTCTCTTTTTCTCTCTCCCTCTATCTTGCCCTCACTTGCTCTGTTTCAACCCATATTTCTTATTCCTTTAAGCTTCTTCATCAGAACAAACCCCAATAACGAGTCTTAAAAAGCATCTTCTATGTTAATCTCACTTCTCATTCCTCTTACAGGCAGTTTTAGCTAAATTTTCTTTATAAATCCTTTTCTATTTTTACTTTATTATGACATTTTCCTCTCTAGATTACACAGCATTATTATTCTCAAATATAGCAGGTATGGCTGCAGTGTTGAATTCTTTAAATTCTTTATTTATATTGTTCCACTGAAATCTAAATTCAAAAGTTCCTTTCATTTGGAAAATGTCCTGACAGTTGTGATCAATCTTCGATTGAACGTTTCCAGACTGAGGTTCATACCAGGAAAAGGGTTCTGTGTTCCGGCTGTTAGAGGGACCCCTGTTTACCAGGACCCTGGTTTAATGAATCATGCCCAGAGTGTCTCCATCTTGAAGTGAGTAGCTGAGCACCCAGAAGGCTGGGTGGGAGTCATACAGAATAAAAGGATTTACAACAAGCTTTAGTTTAACAGCATAGACAGTTGGCCAGTTTATAGTTGCTTGTGATTCTATCTTTCATAGATATTATGAAAGATGAGGGAGACTGTAGCACAATGTTACAAATAAAGTGTGAAATCACACCAAAAAGATGATCATGAGAAAGTAACAGATAGACAAATCTGAGGACAACCATGCATCACTGTCAACAGACTATATGCCGAGGACTTTGGGATTAGGCAAACTAAGGTCTAAACTCTGACTTCTTTTAGCTAATGTTTGAACTTAGGAAAGCTATTTAACATATCAACCAGGTGATCCTTTGGAGTGATTAAAAATATCTCACAGACATGATAGGAAGGATAGAGCAGATACTGTGCCTTTGGTATGGGCCCTAGGAACATAAGCTATGCTCTGTTAACAGTAGCTATTAATCAAAATTCTATGTGTTACTGCTATCATATAAATTGTGTGGCTTAATAAATTGAAATTAAATTGAAGTATAATTAATTTTAACTCTCGAGCCTGAGTATTAAAACAGGAACTACTGATGCTTAGGCAGTAAGCACTGTGAGTAAATCATTACAAAATTAAAGCATACTCATAAACATTGTAACAAAACATATCAAGGAGTTATTATAATTCTCCCAAGAGTTTAGAATCTCCATGTTTGAAAATTGCTGTAATAATGCAAAGCAACTTTCCACAGTATTAGAAGTAAAAACTAAGTTTAAATATTGTTATATTTGATAGAAAAGAACGTTATTCTCATATGAAGATTCAAATTATCAATTATTAGTGAGAAAAACAATTTAAAAATTATTTTTTCCTTGTATTGGAGGATCCAGCGATATGATAGAATGCATAAGCAGACATTTTGAATTATATGAAAGCTGATCTTGCTATTCATGTTACTATTATATTTTCAGAGTAATAAAACATTTTTGAGAAAATTCTCTTCCTGTTTTAAGAAGCAGCCCTGCATTTTTATTTTGCACTGGGGCTCACAAATTATGTAGTTGGTTCTGTTTTCCAGTAATACATATCAGATACCAGCGATGTTGAAGTTTGGAAACTTTCTAGAATGCTTTTTGTTTCATTAGCAAGAGTCCTCCACCTCCATGATTCCCTTTGCCTTCTAGAAGAAAAAAATGGGAAAAATAGAATTTTATTATTAAAAAAAACCCAGGAGAGGAACATCACTTTCCACTCAAACTGACTATACTAATCTAATTTCTCATTCTCTATCTCTTTTACACTCAGGTATACCTGTAATTTTCAGAGTTCCATTTTCAAAGACATTTTAAAAATGTGCATTTATGGTATAGAAAGAAAATCATTTTACGACTACCAGGTTCCATTGAAAAGTAATTAATACACTGTAGTCAAAATAAAATAAAAATTTTAATACATGAAAACAACTATCAGGATGTTATGAAATTATAGTTTAGTAGCACTAACAAGTGCATTAATGCAAAAGAAAAATAGGGCTCAGTAATCAGGGAACCAAGTGTGCATTGTAAAAGTGCAGCCTCTCTGACAGTGGGTTTCATCACAGGTAACAGAACAGGATGCTTGATGTAGGGAACAAAGGAAGGCAATTGTTGGCAATGTCAGGAATATTGCCATGGCGTCTACCACTGGTGGGTTACTGAGGATCAGAACCACAGAAGAGGTAACACTGAAGCCTGCAGAATAATGAGTCTTGTTGCAGAAATGCAAAGAAATAGAAAGATGATAAATGCACACCCAGGAGGTTACGTTAATTTTAAACTTCTGAGTGTGCCATTAAGTCCCCTGCATCTCCACAAAAATATTATATTTTCACAAAGAATTGATTTTCCTCAGTCTCTCCAAATATGATGCATTTGATTTATGTTTTTTACTTTGCTCCGTAATCAGATACCAGGGCAGAAGTGACACTCACGCAGTCTCTGGCATTCATGTCAGCGACTCCGGGAGACAAAGTCACCATCTCCTGAAAAGCCAGCCAAGACATTGGTGATGATATGAACTGGTACCAACAGAAACCAGGAGAAGCTGCTATTTTCATTATTCAAGAAGCTACTACTCTCGTTTCTGGAATCCCACCTTGATTCAGTGGCAGCGGGTGTGGAACAGATTTTACCCTCACAACTAATAACATAGAATCTGAGGATGCTGCATATTACTTCTGTCTATAACATGATAATTTCCCTCTCACAGTGATACACCCTGTTACCAAAACCTCCAAGTGCTCTCGGTGGGATTGCCTCAGCTGCTGCTGCAAATGTTCAGAATGTGGAACTGGGTGGCCCCGTGGTGTTTATAAGGCTTCTCCATGCCCATGCAACTCACTTCCTTTTTCTTTTTGTTTCTGTAGTTTCTGCTGCCCCCATGCTGTGCCTGACACACTTGATATGGCAAAAACCAGGACAGCCTTTCTCACATCGTCCAGCCACGCCAACAATTTCACTTCCAAGCAGAGGTAAATTCTCATGGCCAACTCCCTGTCTTTTGCCACACTCATCATTTCCACCTCCAAGAAAAACAAAACCAAAGACCAAAATGCATCTAGCTTACATTCCAAATAGTAGCATTAACGGAAATTGTCCCTCCCTATAAGCATTCTTACCCTCATCCACACAGTCATTGTGACTCTTCCTTAACCCACTGAGTGCTCACCAGTCCTCCTCAGTCCTCCCTCCAGTGATGGGGAAAAGCGAGTGATAGATATGAGAGCAACATGTAACCTGGGTGCAGACTCTTACTAATCAGGTTTGCCTCAGATTTCAAGTATTTATCTTTCTTTTATTTTCCATTTTTTCCTAATTATATTGATCAGTAAGAAGTCTCATTTCTTTTTTTTAAGATACTTGTTCTTTTAACACAATTCAATTCTATAATTCCAAATTTAAAGAGAAATCCTGTATGTCTTTGGCATGTGTTATATCTGGGCAAGTTTTGGGTTATCCCCTTCATGCCACTGCTCAAATCTTACCTGAAACCCCACATATTTTTCCAAAAACCTGAAAACTGTGTAGAGGTTGAGAAAATTAAATTTGGCAAATCACAATACTTGAGGAAACATATATCTTTTTATCTTCACTCTCTAATGTTCAGGTGATGCTGTTTAATTGAGCATTTGCTATTTAGAATCACTCCTCTGAAACTTGTGGGAAAACAGCACCAGCAAAGTAGTCTTCATGTTTTGACCTCATTATTCCCGGATTATGCTAGCCTTCATGCTATTGTTCTACTACAGCCACTACCTAAAGAAACCTCAGGTAGGATTGTTTCCTAATGAAATATTAAGATTTATCTGCAATTATCCCTAACTCTGCAAACTTAACTGACTTCTCAGGTTAGTATTTAATAGCCATCAAATAAGGAGTGGCTGAAATAATACTACCAAGGAAGGAAATAATTGGATCATAGAAATGAGGACTTTGTGGTTATTGCAAGGTGTAGACCAACAAAGGCCACTGCAAACAGTAATGATATGCACAATGATGAGCTTGTAGTTAAGAGCAATTTCTGTCTTAGATTTACTGTCATTGAACTGGGCTGGAATCCTGGAGAGAAGAGTAGATGAATGATAACCAAAAACATGATTCCGTATGTTAAGTTCTTTGGAAGACTCAATTTCAGAGATTTCTCCCACTTTCTGTAAGAGCAGACATCAAAGAATCTGATTCTGGAATCTCATTTTTTCTCTTACAGCTCTTTTCTACTCTAATCTCGTTTCCACTTCCAAGGACATACATTGATAAATATGGTCAACAGAATATTAAGGTGATGTCAATATTAGTGACTACCCTATAAGAGGGAACAGAAACATTCGTGTTTGTCAGCTTTTAGTCCTCACTTAAGCTTCTTTCTTGACTAATGTAATCGCTCCCCTTAATGTCTGGAGCAGACATCAATAAGAATAATAAATAGTATGTTTAGTCTCAAAGATGGTGAATACAGAAAGTGGTCAGAATGTGAACAAGACTATTAAGTATTTAGCTAAAAATAAAACTATTGAGTTTTGCAAATTCTTATCAAGTCTTCTCTAAGATTGAAACTCCAGGTATTAGTGAAAATCCTGTCCAGGAAATATTACATTATAATCCCTTTCTCTCTGCTCCCATCTACTTTAGGCTCATAATGACATAAAAGCAAATTTCCATCCTATGGGAATATGTAAACCCAGATTATTTCTTTTTGTATAAATGCTCTATCCCTTGCCTGTGTGCTGTTTTCTTACTGAGTCACTATCTTGCACCATGTACACAACCCCCAGTGGTTTATGATAGGATGAACCTATTGAAGCAGCTAGCAGAGACAAGGTTATTTATGGGGGTAACTGTGTACACTTGTTGGACATTCCCTGGGTCTCTCACACTGTTACTACAGCAGCATTATAAAAACATCATCTATCTCTCTATCTATCAATTGATCTATCTGTCCATCTGTCTCTTGTCTGTCTAATCTATCTCCACAAACACACATACATACTCACATTTGTGTGTGTGTGTGTGTGTATACAGAAGAAATGATAGAAGTTATTTATGTCTTATGTCCCAAACTTTAGAAAGGAGATGTAACATGTTAGCAATCTTTGAACACACTTGCTAGAATATAGAGTAAAATACACTGTTTCTGGTATATCAAACTGCAGTGGATAATCCTTTTGATTTCCAAACAGGGTATACAAATGTACCTTTCCACCAGCAATGTATAAGGGTTTCTGTTGTTCTACATCTCCACCAATACTTGGTATTGTAAAACTTTTTAATTTAAGCCTTTCTTCTACATGTGTAGTAGTATCACTCTATAATTATGATCTGTGTTTGTGGGATTATATATGGATTATATATGCTTGTAGGGCATTTGACCATCCTCTGGGTTAAAATTTCTGTCAAATTCTGCCCATTTTACTAATGTATTTTCTGATTTAGTTGAATTGATATGTATGAAAAAATATATATAACATATGCATGATATATGTCAGTGTGTATCTGCCTATCATCCACCCATCTATCTATCCATCAGTCAAGACAGACTGAATGTTGGTGCTCTGCCAAAATTCATATGTTGCAATCTTAATCCCAATATGTTGATCAGGATTGAGGCTTGGCAGGTAATTAGGCTGTTAGGGTAAAGCCCTCATGAATGGAATTAATGTCCTTATAAGAAGAAGCGAAGAGACCAGAGGGCTAGCTAGCTCTCTGCTCTTAGCCACATGAGGATGCAAGGAGAAGGCCCTCTACAAACCTGGAGTTGGGCTTCACCATACACCAGATTGGCTGGCATCTTGATCTTGAACTTCTCAGCTTCCAGAATTGAAAACATCTCTGCCGTTTAACCCTTTCCATCCCCAGTTTATGGTAGTCTGATATAGCATCCTGAACTAACATCTGTATGCATATTTATAAAATTATAGATATAGATAGAACCAGTATTTTTTTGCATTTGTCTCTGTCTCTGGCTTACCCTTTTACTCACTTAAGTCTGTAAATGGAAATTTGTTTTTCAGATTGTTTATTGTTATTGTAAAAATGCAACTTTTTTATTTTCTGTCCTGAAACTATATTTAATTTATTTATTAGTTCTAATATTTTTTGATAAGTTTTTTAAAATTTTTTATTTTGTTTTAAGTTCCAGGATATATGTACGGAAGTACAGGATGTGCAGGTTTGCTACACAGGTAAACCTGTGCCACGGTGGTTTGCTGCACCTATCAACCCATCACCTAGGTATTAAGCCTTATGTACATAAGCTATTTATCATGATGCTCTTCCCCTATCCCCCAGTGTGTGTTGTTCCCCTCCCTGTGTCCATGCGTTCTCATTGTTTAGCTCCCACTTATAAGTGAGGACATGAGATGTTTGGTTTTCTGTTCCTGTGTTAGTTTGCTGAAGACAATGGCTTCCAGCTCCATCCATGTCCCTGCAAAGGACATGATCTCATTACTTTGTATGGCTGTATAATATTCCATGGTATATGTACCACATTTTCTTTATCCAATCTATCATTGATGGGCATTTGGGTGGATTCCATGTCTTTGCTATTATGAATAGTGCTGCAATGAACATATATGAGCATGTATCTTTGTAATAGGATGATTTACATTCCTTTGGGTTTATACCCAGTAATTGGATTGCTGGGTCAAATGGTATTTCTGGTTCTAGGTCTTTGAGGAATTGCCACACTGCCTTCCACAATGCCTGAACTAACTTATATTCCAACAGTTTAAAAGTGTTTCTATTTCTCCACAGCTTCACCAGTGTCTGCTGTTTCTTGACTTTTTAATAATTGCTATTCTGACTGGCATGAGATGGTATCTCATCGGGGTTTTGATTTGCATTTATCTAATGATCAGTGATGCTGGGCTTTTCTTCATATATTTTTTGGCCACATATATTTTGAGAAGTGTCTGTTTATGTCATTTGCCCACTTTTAATGGAGTTGTTTGTTTTTTTCTTGTAAATTTGTTTAAATTCCTGGTAGATTCTGGATATTAGACCTTTGTCAGATGGATAGACTGCAAACATTTTCTCCCATTCTGTAGTTGTCTGTTCACTCTGACGATAGTTTCTTTTGCTGTACAGAAGCTCTTTAGTTTAATTAAGTCATATTTGTCAATTTTTGCTTTTGTTTCAATTGCTTTTGATGTTTTTGCCATGAAATATTTTTATCTGGGTATGCTGAAGAATAGTTTTCCTAAAAGTTAGTTATTAATAAACAAAGAGTTAGTGAGAGCACTAGAAGCAGAGAATCTATGTAAGAGTTTGTTCAAAGCAAGGTCTTAAATTTTAGTC
>NW_026652294.1:48373-65532 GCF_009828535.3 Hylobates moloch
GGGGTGGCGGCCAGGCAGAGACGCTCCCCACCTCCTAGACGGGGCGGCCGGGCAGAGGCTGCAATCCCAGCACCCTGGGAGGCGGAGGCTGCAGCGAGCCAAGACCACGCCACCGCACTCCAGCCCGGGCAACACCGAGCACCGAGTGAGCGAGACTCTGTCTGCAGTCCCAGCACCTCGGGAGGCCGAGGCGGGCAGACCACTGGAGGTCAGAAGCTGGAGACCAGCCTGGCCGACATGGCGAAACCGCGCCTCCAGCCAAAGGAGAAAAACGAGGGAGGGGTGGTGGCGCGCGCCGGCAATCCCAGGCAGCCCGCAGGCTAGGGCGGGAGAATCAGGGGAGCCGGACTCAGGGAGTCTGCAGCGAGCCTAGTGTACTCCAGCCTGGGCCACGGAGGGAAGAAAAGAAAGAAAGAGAGAAAAGAGAGAAAGAAAGAAAAGGAAGGAAGGAAGGTGGATTCTATTCCTCTTGAATGGACTACTGAAGAGATATAAAGACCATGAGGAAGCATGAAAATATCCGCATTGCTTCCTCAAGGATGTTTAATTGCCTCATTGATTCTCTTGGGAAAGAATTCTCCCATTGTTGCTCATTGATTCTCAAAGATTAGAAGTAAAAATAACTTAGGGGATTTGTGACTAAATTTCCCATGCCTAGAGATAGTGACCTCCTCCGTGGTGTTGAGTTTACCTTAATTCTTGAAGGATGCTTAACTTTGAAGAGAATCCTAGGTATATGGCTACTTTTTCTTATCATTTTAAGGATATTTTATGGTCTCTGCTTTTCCTCATTTATGTTTAGAAGTTAGCTATTAATCTTGTTTCTTCAAAACGAGAGAAATTTTTCTGATTTAGATTTTTTGTTTGATCAGTAAAGTGTGATATTATTTATACAACGTAATACTACACAAGAAAAATTAATATATTGCAACAACTTGAATTTTTACAATTAAAATCACACATATCTATTACCTAAAACACATCTGAGAAGCTAATTTATAGAAATAGAAGTATGCATGTGTAAAGATGTAGGTAAAATTATATCAACCAATCCATTGATTATATTAGCAAAATCTGAACCTATTTTAATTGCTCCTCAATAGAAATGTTTGAATAAAGTATAGGTTCTCTACCCAATCCAAAATGTGACAATAAAGAATAGGTTATATTTTTCATCTCTTGATCTGGAGATAATCTCTTTAGAAATGTTAAACATAAATTCCCAAAAATGTTGTTTTATGGGCCAATATTTGAAAACACAGAAGCAGAATTATGAAAAGTAGTAATTTGTCTTTTCTATATTTACAAATATGGAATCATTTTACATCTTGTGGGGTTACAATGAAGGAAAAAAAGCGGTTATTACAATGGGGGAAATGTTTGCATAACATACAGCAATGTTCACAGAGATGAATGAAGTTATAGTGACAAATGAAAAATGTAAAATGCAATTTGATTTATACTGAATACATATATGTCAGGGATATGGAATGAGAGACAGGTAAACACAATAAAAACTCTGACCAATGCCTGAAATAAGGATATTACAGAAATAAAAACAATGCTATTTAAACATCTAAAAACAGCATAATAGTCACTAGAATTAAAAAAGATCCTGTATATGTGTGTTCATTCATAGAAAGATGGAAGTCCCTACATTATAATTAATATTTTCACCATCAGAGAAATAGGGTGCTACTCAGAAAAATATTTTTTAAACAATTGACCTAAATCATATCAGGTAATGAGCTATTTCTTGAGTCCAGGCATGATCATGTAAATGCATGTTGGTTAAATCTTTGGACTTGTAATACACAACTTTCAGGACTCCTCTCTGTTTAGCATTTATAGGAGAGCTTCTGACTACATCAAACTTCATCCAATCACATTTTAACTGCACTGAAAACTTCTGGCGGGAAGTGAGATGGAAAGTCAGAGTGTCATTGCGTATTCAGACCCCAAGAGGGAGCTGAGAGATCATGCCTTGCGGAAGTGATTATGAAATAGTCCCTACAGTGGCGGATTCCAGAGCTCTGCGTGATAACATTGCCTATCCACTGACCCACGCCCTCCCCAGATATGCAAAGAAGGTCCAGGTGCCAGAAACCCTTATCAGTGTGCAGATTCCCCATAATCAACACTCCTTTGCGTCCACCATATCTATAGGGGAAGTGCAGTTCCAGGCTCAGCTCCTCAGGTGTCTTTTACCCAGGTGAAAGTCCAAGGTAGATCAGTCACAAAATCAGTGGAATTTTTAAATTGCTTTATTAAAGTACAGTGTCAAACCATGAAAAGCACCTATTTTAAGTGTGCAAATCAATGACAAATGGTAAATTTGTCATTGCAAACAATGCAAATAGTAAATTTGCAAAGTTGCAGATAACCACGGTTTAATCTTACAACATTTTAATCATGCCCTGAAGGATCCCTTATGCAGACTGGCAGCTGTTTTTATGTCCACTCCCAGTCTCAAGCATTTATTAATCGACTTTCCCTCTATTGATTGCTTGATATGAACATTCTATATAAATGGAATAATGCATGCATAGTCGTTTCTATATGGTTTCTTTCCATTAAACTAAGTTTAGGTTCATTCCAGTTTTAGCATGTATCAGTAGTCCATTCCTTTTAATTTTGGATAGTATTCCGCTGTATGGATATATCACATTTTATTTATCTATTCACAGGTTGAGGAACATTCAGATCCTTTGCGCTTTTTGGTTATATGATGATCAACAATGCTATGAATATTTGCCTGTAAGTCTTTTTGTGGACACCGGTTTTGATTTTTCTCAGACAGACCTCAGCGGAAATGCTGAGCCATATGATACATTTCTGTTTATTTTTTAAAAACTGCCAAACTGTTTTCAAAAGTGGCTGCAGCATTTAACACTTGCACCAACAGTGTATGAAGCCTCCTTTTCTGTCACATTCTCACCAACTTTTGTTATTGTCTGTTTTTTAAATTATTAAAATCATTATAGTGCATATGGAATGGTGCCTACTGTGAATTTAGTTTGATTTTTGCTAATGACTAATAATGTTCAGCACCTTTTCACGTGCTTACTATCTGTTCATACATCTTCTTCCATAACATTTATACTAAAATATTTTGTTCATTTTTAAATGGGGTTGTCTTATGACTTATATATTCTGGAAATATGGCATGTATCAGATAAATGGTTTATAAATAATTTCTCTGGTCTGTGGTTTGTCTTTTCATTTTCTTAATGGTATCTTTTGAAATGTAAATGTTTTGAACATTAATGAAACTTAATATATTAGCATTTTCTTTCATAAGTTGAGCTTTTGATGCTGTAACTAAGAAATATTTGGTGAACCCAGAAATGGAAAAGTTTTAACCTAAAGGTTTTATAATTTCAGCTTTTAGGAATGGGCAGAAGCTGGAAACATTCCCCTTAAAAGCTGACACAAGACAAGGATGTCGTCTCTCACCACTCTCACCACTCCTTTTCATCTGAGTATTGGAAGTTCTGGCCAGGGCAATTAGGCAAGAAAAAGAAATTAGGCAAGAATTTAGGCAAATCAATTAGGCAAGAAAAAGAAATAAAGTGCATTCAAATAGGAAGAGAGTAAGTCAAACTATCCCTGTTTGCAGATGACATGATCCTGTATCTTGAAAACCCCATCATTTCAGCCCCAAAGGTTTTTAAGCTGGATAAGCAACTATGGCAAAGTCTCAGGATACAAAATTAATGTGCAAAAATCACTAGCATTCCTATACACCATTCATACATTCCTATACACCATTCATACATTCGTACAGCATTCCTATACACCAACAACAGTTATGCCAAGAGCCAAATCACGAACTCCCATTCACAACTGGCACAGAAAGAATAAAATACCTAGAAATACAGCTAACAAGGGAAGTGAAAGATCTCTACAAGGAGAACTACAAACCACTACTCAAAGAAATCGGAAACAACACAGACAATTGGAAAAAACATTCCATGTTCACTGATAGGAGTAATCAGTAACATTAAATGGCTATACTGTCCAAAGCAATTTATAGATTCAATGCCATTCCCATTAAACTACCACTGATATTCTTCATAAAACTAGAAAAAAACAATTTTACGGTTCATGTGGAACAACAACAACAACAAAATCCTGAATAACCAAGGCAATCGTAAGCAAAAAGAACAAAGCTGGAGGCATGACACTACCCGATTTCAAATTATGCTACAGGGCTACAGTTATCAAAACAACATGGTACTGGCACAAGAACAGACACATAGACCAATGGAATAGAATAGAGAGCCCAGAAATATGTCCTCACACCTATAATCATCTGATCTTTAACAAAGTTGACAAAAACAAACAATGGGGAAACTACTTCCTATTCAATAAATGGTTCTGGGATAACTGGCTAGCCATGTGTGGAAGATTGAAACTGGATGCCTTTCCTTAAGCCAGATACAAAAATCAACTCAAGATGGATTAAGTATTTAAATTTAAAACCCAAAACGATAAAAACCCTGGAAGACAATCTAGGCAATACCATTCAGGACACAGGCACAGGCAAAGATTTCATGACGAAGATGCCAAAAGCAATTGCAACCAAAGCAAAAATTGACAAATGGAATCTAATTAAACTAAGGAGCTTCTGCATAGCAAAAGAACCTATCAACAGAGGGAATAGATCACCTACAGAATGAGAGAAAAATTTTTCAAGCTATGCATCTGACAAAAGTCTAATATCCAGCATCTATAAGGAACTTAAACAAATTTATAAGAAAACAATCAACCCCATTAAAAAGTGGGCAAAGGACGTGAATAGACACTTCTCAAAAGAAGACATACAAGCAGTCAATAGTCATATGAAAAAAGCTCAACATCACTGATCATTAGAGAAATGCAAATGAAAACCACAGTGAGATATCATCTCACACTAGTCAGAATGGCTGTTATTAAAAAGACAAAAAATAACAGATGCTGATGAGGTTGTGGAGAAAAAGGAATGCTTATACACCGTTGATGGGAGTGTGAATTAGTTCAACCATTGTAGAAGAGAGTGTGGCGGTTCCTCAAAGACTTAGTCAGAAATACAATTTGACCCAGCAATCCCATTACTGGGTATATACTAAAGGCTCATGTATGAGTACTTTCACTGCAGCACCATTTGCAATAGCAAAGACATTGAATCAACCCAAATGCCCATCAATGATAGACTGGATAAAGAAAATGTGGTACATACACATCATGGGATACTATGCAAGCATTAAAATGAATGAGATCATGTCCTTTGCAGGGACATGAATGGAGCTGGAGGCCATTATCCTCCGCAAACTAATACACGAACAGAAAACCAAACACTGCATGTTCTCATTTATAAATGAGAGTTAATGATGAGAACACAGGGACACACAAGGGGGAAAAACACACACTTGGGCCTATAAGAGGGTGGAGGGTGGGAGAAGGGAGAGAATCAGGAAAGATAACTAATGGATACTAGGCTTAATATCTGGGTGATGAAATAATCTGTACATCAAACCCCCATGACACATGTATACCTATGTAACAAATCTGAACATCCTGCATATGTACCCTTGAACTTAAAATTTAAAAAATAAAATTAGATCTCTGATCTATTTTGATCTAGTGTGCATGGCAAGAGGTGAGGGCCTAAATTCGTCTTTTCACCTATAGATACCAATTGAAAATCTATCCTTCCTCCCATTTAATTTCCTAGGCATTATTTTAAAAAATAACTTACCAAAAATGTAAAAGTTTATTTCTAGATTCTCAACTCCATCCTACTGATCTATAAGTTCATTTTTGTGCCAGTACCATCTTGTCCTGAAAACTGTAGTTTACAGTTCTCTGCTTTATAGTGTAGGCGATCCTTGGACAACACTGATTTTAGCTGTGCAGGTTCACTCATACATGGATTTTCTGCCACATCTGATACAACAAGACCAGTCTCTCCTCTCCCTCCTCCTCAGCCTACTCAGTGTGAATACGATAAGGATGAAGACATTTATAATGATCCACTTTCATTTAATGAATAGTAAATATATGTTCTCTTCTTTATAATTTTCCTAAAAACATTTTCTCTACATTACTTCATTGTAAAATACAGTATATAATACATATAATCGTCAAAATATGAGCTAATCAGCTGTTTATACAATTGGTAAGGCTTCCAGTCTACAACAGGCTATTAGTAGTTAGATTTTTGGGGATTCAAATATTATACTTAAATTTTCTATTATGCACAGCATCTGTGCCCTTAACTCCCACATTGTTAGAGGGTCAACTGTATATTTTGAAACTGGAAATTTTATGCCCTCCAACTTCAATTTTCTTACAAAGTTTTTTTGGTTATTTGAAGTCTTCTGAATTTTCATATAAATTTTAGAATCAGTCCAAGTCTTTCTCATTGCATTTATTTGTATACAGGCTAAAACTTGACCCTAACAGACTGAAATTGGGGAGGTGAAAACTAGGGAAATGGCTTACCTTGCCTCTGCTTCTCCAAGGAAAGCAGCTGAATGGGTAGGCATATGTGGGACCAGTCAAAATCAGGAGACAGAATTGGAATGAGGCACCATAGACAACCACAAGTTCACCAAATTCTATAAGAAGCCTACTGGGATTTTGACTCAAATTGTGTTGAATCTGTAGATCACACTAGAGAGAATTATCATCTTAATAATATTGAATCTTCCAATCCATGAACATGAAATGTCTCTTCACTTATTTAGATCTTCTTTAATTTCTCTCAGTAATGTTTTATGGTTTTCAGCATATCTCTTACTTTTTTGTTAAATATATTCAGAAGTATTTTCTTCTTATCGATGTTTGTTCCTTGTCTTTATACTTTATTTTCAAGTTGTTGATCGACAGTAGTCAATCTTGTTTGTGTATTCTGTATTTGTGAATTTGCCTGCTTGCTAAAATTTAATACAATCCCAAAGTTAATACACAGGGTGCTTTTATTCTCATTTGTGGACATGCACAGAGTGGCCAAAAAATTGAGCCACAGAACACACATGCTCTCAACTGAGGTTTAACAAAGCCACACTCTTCCATCTTGTTTCACTTCTCGTACTGTAAACAAGTATCCTTTTGCTCAATTTTGTTCTTTATGTTGGTAATTTTGCTGTTATAAATATTCCCCAAACATAATGCTGGATTGCTGTTTAATGTTCCTAAGCACAAGTCTGCCATGTGTCTTACGAAGAAAATATGTGTGTTAAGCTTTGTTCAGGCACAAGTCATTGTGTTTTTAGCCATGAGTTCAATGTTAATAAATCACGTGTGTGTGTGTGTGTGTGTGTATGTGTGTGTGTATAGGAAGATGCCTTGTTTTATTGCACTTCACTTTGTTGCTCTTTGAAGATACTGTTTTTTACAAATTGAAGGTTTGTAACAGCCTTGGGTTGAGCAAGTCTATCAACACCATTTTTTCCAAAAGAATGTGTTCACTTTGTGTCTCTGTATCATGTTTTGCTAATTTTCACAATATTTTAAACTTTTTCATTATTATTATATCTATTAGGTGATCTGTATTCAGTGATTTTGATGTTACTATTATAATTGCTTTGGGGAACCACAAAACACACAAACCACACCTATATAAGATGCAAACTTACTCAATAAATGTATGTGTGGTGACTGCTCCAGTAACTGGCCATTCCTTGTTTTCCTCTTGTCGGGCCTCCCTATTTCCTGAGACACGATAACATGAAAATTAGGCTAATTAAGAACTTTATAATGATCTGTAAGTGCTAAAGTGAAAGAAATAGTCACACGTCTCTCACTATCAATCAAAAGCTAGAAATGATTAGGCTTAGTGAGCAAAGCATGTCAAAAGCTTAAATAGACCAAAAACTAGACCTTTCGCCCCAGTTAGCCAAGTTGTGAAAGTGAAGAAAAAGTTCTTGAAGAAAGTTAACAGTGCTATTTCAGTGAACAAGTCACGAATGTCTAAAAAGCAACATGGCCTTATTGCTGATATGGAGACAGTTTTAGTGATCTGGATAGAAGCTCAAACCAGCCACAACATTCCCTTAATCCAAAGCCTAATCCAGAGGAAGGCCCAAACTCATAGAATTTATGAAGGCTGAAAGAGGTGAGGAAGCTGCAGAAGAAAAGTTTGAAGCAGTAGAAGTTGGTTCATGATGTTTAAAGAAAAAAAGCCATCTCCATGACATACAAGTGGAAGGTGAAGCAGCAAAGTGCTGATGGAGAACCTGCAGCAAGTTATCTAGAAGATCTAGCTGGAATTATTAATGAAGGTGGCTACACTAAGCAACAGATTTTCAATGTAGATGAAACAGTCTTATGTTGGAAGATGATTCCATCTAAGACTTTCATAGCTAGAGAGGTTCCTGGCTTAAAAGCTTCCAAGGACAGGCAGACTCTCTTATTAAGATAAGGCAGCTGATGACTTACATCAAGTCCAAGCCAATCCTCATTTACCATTCTGAAAATCCTAAGGCCCTTAAGAATTATACTGTCTATTTTTCCTGTGCTTTATACATGGAAACACAAAACCTAGATGACAGCATGTCCATTTAGAGCATGGTTTACCAAATATTCGTTGGGACCTACTGCTCAGAAAAAAAAGATTTCTTTCAAATATTACTGCTTATTGATTTACAATGCATCTAGTCACTGAAGGGCTCTGAAGGAGATGTACAAGGAGATGAATGTTGTTTTCATGCCTGCTAACACAACATTAATTCTTCAGCTCATGCATCAAAGAGTAATTTTGACTTCCAAGTTTACTGCTTAAGAAATACATTTCATAAGGCTAGGACTGCTGTAGATAGTGATTCCTCTGATAGATCTGGGCAAAGTAAATTAAAAACTTTCTGGAAAGGAGTCACTATTTTAGATGCCATTAAGAAAATTTGTGATTCATGGGCTCTGGCCAAACGATCAGTACTAACAGAAGTTTGAAAAAAGTTGATTCCAACCCTCATGGATGATTTCGAGGGGTTCAAGACTTCAGTGGAGTAAGTAACTGAAGATGTGTACAATTAAAAAAGAACTAGAATTAGAAGTATAACTATGTAACAAACCTGCATGTTCCGCACATGTATCCCATTTTTAAGAAGAAATAAAGAAAAAGAAAAGAAGCAGAGCTTGAAGATGTAACTGAATTGCTGCAATATGACAGTAAAACATTAATGGATGAGGAGTTACTTCATACGGATGAGCAAATAAAATGGTTTCTTGAGATGGATTCTACTGCTGTGAAGATGCCGTGAGCAAGGTTACGATGGCAACAAAGGATTTATAATAGTATAAAAAAAAACTTAGTTGATAAAGTAGCAGTAGGGCTTGAGGATTGACTCCAATTTTGAAAGAAGTACTACTATGGGTAAAATGCTATCAAAAAGTATGTCATGCTACAGAGAAATCTTTAATTAAAGGAAGATTCAACCAATGCGGAAAACTTTATTGCTGTCTTATTTTAAGAAATTGCCACAATCTCCCCAACCATCAACAACCACTACCCTAATCAGCCAGTAGCCAAAAACATTGAGATAAAACTCTCAACCAGCAAAAAGATTACTAACTGAAGGCTCAGATGATTATTACCATTTTTTAGTAATGAAGTATTTTAAATTATGTACATTGTTTTTAAAACGTAATGCTATTGCACACTTAATAGACTACAGTATAGTATAAACATAACTTTTATATATACGCAGAAACCCAAAAGTTTGTGTGGTTCACTTTATTGTGGTATTTGCTTTTTTGCAGTGGTCTGGAACCAAACCTACAAGTATGCTTATATGTATATGCCTACATTTAAGACTTTATGAGATACATATAATCTGTTTAAGATACACAAAAAGTTTCGTATTGATCAGTTAATGCAAATGTGACCAGAGGTTCACAGGAACATAAACCAGTACTACCACTAGGACCAATGGTTCAATATTTGTTAATTCAGTATTTGTGACTTTACAGATTTCTATTGAAACATAATAAAATGTAACTGTATATAGACATAAAATTTATTTGTGCATAATGCATATTTTATTGCGTGACTTTGCCAAAGTTGTTTATTACTAGTAGATTGTATGTGTAGTGGTGGGGGACACGTATTCCTTATCATTTAATATACATACATGATTATATTTTCTGTAATTAAAATAATTTTACTTCTTAAATATTGCTGTATTTTATTTTTCATTTTTTTCTTGCTTGATTGCTTGACAAGGACATCCAGTGCAGTGTTGAATTGAGTAGCAAGAGTGAATATCCTTGCTTGTTTTAATATTAGAAGGAAAGCATTCTTTCAACTTTAAATGTGATGTTAGCTATAGGTTTTTCATATATATCTTTATAAGGCAAAGAAAGTTTCCTTCTGTTACTAGTTTGTTGAGAGCTTTTGTCATAAAAGAGTTTTGAACTTTATCAAATGGCTTTCTCCATTTATTGAGATGATTACAGTTTTTGTATTTACTCTATTTATGTGGCATATTACATTATTGATTTTCAGATGTTAATCTACCTTGCATTGTTTAATAAATGCTACTGGATTCTGTTTAGTAATATCTTTTGAGAATTTTTTCACATGCATTAATAGGGGATATGGGTCTATGGTTTTCTTTTCTTGGAATGTTTCTGTTTGGCTTTGTTATTGGGGTAATACTGGCTTCATAGAATGAGTTGGGAAGTATTCGTTTCTCCTCTGTTTACTGAAAGAATTTATGGAAGATTGGTAATATTTATTCTTTAAATGCTTGATAGAATTCACCAGTGAAGTCATGTAGTCTCAGCTTTTCTTTTATCATTTTTTTTAATCTTTTTTTTTTTTTTTTTTGAGATGGAGTTTCACTCTGCCACCCAGGCTGGAGTGCAGTGGCATGATCTGGGCTCACTGCAACCTCTGCCTCCTGGGTTCACACCATTCTCCTGCCTCAGCCTCCCGGTAGCTGGGACTACAGGCATCCACCACCATGCCTCGCTATTTTTTTTGTATTTTTAGTAGAGACGGGATTTCACCGTGTTAGCCAGGATGGTCTCGATCTCCTGACCTCGTGATCCACCTGCCTTGACCTCCCAAGGTGCTGGGATTACAGGCGTGAGCCACCTTGCCCTGCCTCAGCTTTTCTTTATCAGAAACTTTTTAATTTCTTCACTTGTTATAGTTCTATTCATGTCTTCTATTTGTTTTTGAATTAGTTTGGGGCTATCTTATCTAAATTGTCTAATTTTATAACAATATTGTTTATCATGTTCTCTTACAATATTTTTAAAGTTTCTGTAGGGTAGGCAGTTATACCTCTTATTTCAAACTTGATTTTAATAATCTTGGCCTTCTCTTTTGTTCTCCAAGAGTCATAAAGGATTTTCAATTTTGCCAATCTTTCCAAAAACACAACTTTTGGTTTCAATGATTTTCTGTCTTTTACTTCATGGATTTATACTCAGTTTTTATTATTTTCTCCTGTCTGCTTGCTGTGAATCTTGCTGGCTCCTCTTTTTCTAGTCTCTTAAGACAGAAACTATCCCATTGGCTTTTAGATATTCTTTCTTTCTTTACTAATGCAGGTAATTACAGGCCAATATTTATAAAATTATTTATTTATTTCAAATCTTCTACTCTGTAGAGGAAACCTTCACCACTGCCTCACTCAGGAAGTAAGAGGAGAGACATGAGAAGCTGGGATGAAAACACCATTTTGAGGGATCTGTTTGTCTGATCCTGGTAAGAACATATTACCAGGGGAAGCTTCCTTATTTAATCCCCTTAGGACAGCAGCTGTTTGAGAGAAAGAGAATAAAAACAAACAAAACACTTAGGCAGTATGACAGCTTTAGTGGACAATCCTAGGTTGGCCCCATGATACATAACCACTGTTGTTCATAAACGGTGTAATTCCCCCTTCTTGAGTCTGGGCAGAATTTGTGACTTCCTTCTAGCATACACGATATTGCAAAGCTGAAAGTATTTTGCAGATGAAATCAGGGTCCCAAATTAGTTGGGTTTGAGTTAATCATAAGGGAGATTATGCTGAGTGGATCTGACTTCATTAGGTCAAAGCCATTAAAAGAGGAACTGAGCTGTTTTTGTTACCAAGAAATTCTCCTAGCTGGTTTGATTATTAGTAGTCCATGTGGCAGGAAACTTCAGATGTTCTCTAGGACCTTAGGGTGATCTCCATCCAACAGTCAGCAAAAAGCCAGTAAGGACCCTCAGCCTTACAGTTACTATGAAAATAATTCTGTTAACAACTTGAATGATCACGGAAGCAGACTCTTTAAGTCCCCGGATGAGAAGGCAGCCTGGGCAACACCTTGACTACAGCCTGTGAAGCCTTGAAGAGAGGACCCAGATAAGCTGTGCCCAGGCTCCCGACTCACAGAAACTGCATGTGAATTACAAATGTGTATTATTTTAAGCCACTAAGTGTGTGATAATTTGCATGGGCCAACAGCCAACTAATAGTAAAATTTTATATGTAGTGAGATAGGGTTACAAGGGTTACAAATTTAGAAACCAATGTAAATCTCATTAGACTGAAATGCTGCAAAAGCCTATTTTGCCAGGGTTTCTCTGCTTGCTTTGTGGAGGATGCAGAAGACTGAGGGAGCCCAAGGTAGGGATGAAGGGGCACATGATCACTAATCTTTCCATGACTGTGGCTATGCACACCTGCATTTCTGGAGTCCACTCTACCTGTAGTGTTAGAACAATTAGAAAAGCAAAAAGAGAGAAGATGTGAGAAAACCTTAACAATGGACATGGAAAATATCATAGAAAAAGTACATGACCTGTAATCCCAGCACTTTGGGAGGCCAAGGCGGGTGGATCATGGGGTCAGGAGTTCATGACCAGGCTGGCCAACATGGTGAAACCCCATCTCTACTAAAAATACAGAAATTAGCTGGGCATGGTGGCAGGCACCTGTAACCCCAGCTGCTTGAGACACTGAGGCAGGAGAATCACTTCAACCTGGGAGGTGGAGGCTGCCGTGAGCCAAGATTGTGCCATTGCCCTCCAGCCTGGGTGACAGAGTAAGACTCTGTTTAAAAAAAAAAAACAAGGAAAAGAAAAAGGACATGAACACTGCATGAGGAGTAAAGGACAATTTATTAAAACTAGAGCTGAGAATCTAACTTTTGGGAAAGTCACAGAGATAGAGACACCTAAATTAAATAAGCAGAGACAACTACCTCACAAGTCTTAGGTTTCTAAATAACTAGAAAAGCCTTTTCATGTGGGTTCAGCAAATAAAAGTGGAGAAAAGTCAAAATTCAGGTGAGAAGGTCACCTATATCTGAAAGATATAGAGCTAATAATTTTGACTATTCAGAGCATTTTTTTAAAGGAAGCATTTTTTAAAGAAAACTACAAAGTTTTCTTAAAGTTTAAAATTCTCCTATTGATAAGGATCTTTGACATAAAAAATATACATTGAGAAGTAGAAAACTTCTGATACGGTAAAGAAATTATTACATTATAAAACTGGCTGTGACACACACGCATGCACATACACACATATATTTAATGATTTTCTCTTTGATAGTTTGACCCCATTGTTCAAACAAGCCTATGACAGCAGGCTGATGGACCTGGATAAAAAGCCACACCTGAGGGATTGGAGCCTCAGGGAGCAGCTGCCTGGGGAGGTTTTTGTTTAGCCCTAAAGCACTGTGAGAGGAAAATTCTTACTCTGCAGACAGTAATAATTTGCAGCATCATCGGCTTCCACAGGATTAATCGTGAGGGTGAAATCGGTCCCAGACCCACTGCCGCTGAACCTGGCTGGGACCCCAGTGTCTTTACTGGATGCTTGGTAAATCAGAAGTTTAGGAGGTTGTCCTGGTTTCTGCTGATACCAGTGAATTAAGTTAGTCATTCCTAAGACACTGACACTCTCACTGGCTCTGCAGGTGATGGTGGCCCTCTGTCCTGGACACATGGCCAAGGAGACTGGAGACTGGGTCAGCACAATGTCCCCATTGCAGCCTGAAATGATAAAGACAAATAAATTATATCAGATATACTGAGACTGTCCCCATGTAGGCCCATGCGTTGGTGACACTTCTAACCACAGTCATATGCAACATCTTGAGTAACCAGAAAACAAAAGATAACTGGGGAAATTACAACCTTCAATGAATGCCTTAAATCCAACAACCAAGAACCCAGAGACACAAAAAACAATGGTGGCCACATGAGTTTGCCCCATGTTTCTCTATACCCCCTCACCTGGAGCCCAGAGCAGGAGGATCCACAGCAAAGGAGCCCCCGACCCCATCTCTGAGAGCTGAACTAGAGGCTGCTCCTCAGGGGCCCTGACAAGCTGCCTTTAAGGATACTCTGAGCAGCTTGGGCTGTTGTCTAATGACCCAACATGCAAATCAGCTCAGAAAAGTTTAGGTTGGTGCTCAAAAGGGACACCTGTTCTTATTTCACCCAGTGGGAGTTGGGGCTAACAAAACATTTCCTAGGGTGGCTCAAGCGTGTCCCAAGGGATTTGGTGGCCTTTTCTATTGGATCTTTGCCTGCCAGTCTACTTGAGATGCCATGTGGAGGAGTGTACTGGGGCTGCCCTGCCATTTGGATATAAGTTATTTCAGAAATACTTTTGATTTTTCAAAATTCATATTTTATATCATTATCAATAATAATGCATTTATTAAGTTGTTATCATCAGAAAGAGAAAGCAAATTGGGTGGGTTTTAAGAAACTGGTTCATATGAGGAGGGGAAGTTTGTTCCACTGAGTAAGTGGTATTTAAAACAAGTCTATAAATGTTATCATGATCTGGAAAGGCTGAGGGGGGTGAGCATGAAACCTTGATGAAGACTGGTAACCTAAACTAATCAAGGAACTTGCCTCAGTGTGGATAAAGCAGGGTCTCTCCATCTGCTTAGTCCTGAAACCAATGCTGTATCCACCAGAGGCCCTCACAGGCAGAAGAGTCATTATAGTGGATCCTATTCAGAGTGGAGAATAACCATCCCCCAACTCCCACTGGTTCCATCTGCCTTGCCACTGGAAGCTGGGGCTAGGGAAGTCCATCTTCTCCTACAGCAAGATATGGTGTCCACACCAGTCAGCTGGCACTCTCACCCATCCATAGGTGAAGGTTTTCCCCCAACAAAACCAGTCTAAAATGTCTGGAAGAAGGGACTGCATCTTCAAATGTGCAGACACCAACACAAGGCTACAAGGAACATTAAAAGTCAGGGAACATGATGCCAACCATCACTTCTCTATGAGCTCCACCCCAGGACTCTATTCTGTCACTTGTGATGGAGTTCAGGGCCAGAGAGGTCCCTCTATACTGCTTCCAACTGTGCACTTGGGTCCCTGATTACTCAGTTATATTTTTCATTGATATTAACATGCATATTAGCTCTACTTAACTAAAAGTTTTCTTTTATCACTCTGGGAATTGTTTTTATGCTTTTAAAATTTTATTTTATTTTATTTCAACTAAAATAAACTAGTGGCTTCCCAAAGGATCTAGGTAGAACTAAAATAATGGTCTTTCTACATCTTAAATCTACATTTTTACAAACAGTTGAAAATGAACAGCTGAGAATTACAGCTACACTTTAGGGCAAAGGAGATGAAGAGTGGGAACTTAGATTAGTGTGGTGAGTTTGAGTGGAAAGTACTATACCCTCTTGTTTTTCCTAAATAATTAAATTCTGCTTACCTAGCTCTATTCCCCTAGAAGAAAGTAGGAATAATGGAATTTGAGTATTCCTTGAAAGAACAAAGAACATTTTCAAGAAATTTAAGAAGTTTTCAAACTTTAACCTTTCAGATATCTAGTAGATATCTCTGGAAAACAGGGCAAGTATCAATTTGTGGATTGAAAAGAAAGATAAAATATTTCAGAGGCGCCAGTATGCCATGAGAAAAGTCCTAAAAAACTCCACCTGAACCCTTGGCACTTTTGTGCCATGATTAGGGTTGGGACAATCCCTGAGCTTTGCCCCCTCCTACAACTCTGGGTGGAGGGGGCCAGAAGTAGAGGTGGGAAGTAAAAGGCAGATGATTGGGGTGGAATTTGCATTTTTTATTAGGCCGCCTAGATGACTGATCATTACGAAGGCTCTAGAAAATAGAGACAAACTTGACCACTTTAAATTGTCCACTGTCCCATCTCTGTCTTCTACTCTTTCTCCAGCAACCAAGTGATAAAAAGGCCCTACTACACACAACCTGCAAGGACACAGTCCTCAGACTTAGTTCTGGGCTGGAGGTAGGGAAGGTAATGATAAAATGCACCCACGTGTTTTTGGAGCAATTAAGAACAATTGAACTGTACCGTATTTTGGCAAATAGAAGACTTGGGTAAAGCAACCCCATCAAGGATAAGTAATTTGAAATGAAATAATACTGAAAATTACAAATATACCATGGGAGAGGGCTATATGACTGACAAAAATACATAGCAAGTAAATAATAAATTAGATAACTCTTCTGAAAATGATGTACTCTAGTAAAACAAAAGTATTTTCTGCAGCAAATGATTGTAAATTTAGAAGACACACCAAAAAAAAAAGAAAAACACTTAAATTTATTTCCAAGGATGAGATAATTAGCAAGAAAATAATAGGTAAAATAAATGTGTCTGGCTACAGGTACAGGATTTAAAAAGTAAAGCAGAACTAGTAATTTTAACATAGATAGAAAAAATGTAATCAGGCAAAGAAATAAATGGAGTCAAAGACACATAATATAAGCTTAGTAAAGGGATAAAGTTCAGAAAAAAAAGGCAAAAAAAATTACAGATAATTATAGAAAGGACAGAAAACAGGCACCCAATATACATGGATAATTGATGTGTTTTAATTATGGAATTTAATAAAACAGCATATGAAATAAAATGTAATAACATAATGACCAGAATGTCAATATGTTTAAGTGAAGATATGTTAAAACACCCCACCATAACATATATGTGAATTATATATTTATTAAATACATAAATATTAAAAGATAAATCTATAATAAAGAATTTATATGAAATATATCTCACTTGGTATTTAAAGAGACTATTTATAAGCCAGAAGAAAAAGGAATTCTAAGAGAAACAAAAAATAAATATAAAAAGAAAGCAACAGAAGCCTAATATAAAGTTTCTAAGTAGAAGTTTTAAATCAATGTCAAACACAAAATTATACACTGAAGAAAATCA